>NC_088920.1:67430000-67477500 GCF_038396675.1 Hydra vulgaris | reverse complement strand
GCCTCAAGAAAAGCCAGAAAAGTGACATTGAACTAAAGTTTGTGCAACTTTAATGACAAATTTTACTTATAACTTGATGGGATAAATTTTGTGATTAATAAAACATTTTTTTCGTTTAATTTTCTTCTTTTTCTTTTTTTTAAGGAGGGGGGGGGGGCGCAATTTTCTTTTCTTGCCCGAAGCGCAAAATTGGCTCGGTACGGCCCTGTATATATATATACATGTACATATATATATATGTAAATATATATATATATATATAATATATATATATATATATATATATGTATGTATATATATATATTTATATATATATATATATATATATATATATATATATATATATATATATATATATATATATATATATATATATATATATATATATATGTATACATATAACCTTCCTCTTTAAACAGAAAATGTAGGGCAAGTTTTGCGACATCGGTTAGGAAGGATGCGGGAACTTCCTATTAAATGCTCTTCCGCGGTGCTCTGTGATAACACCGTAAGGACTTCTTGGGGCACCTAAATTTTAAAAAAAATAAATTAAAAAATGATAGACTAAAGATAAAATATTGTGCGTAACGTTTCAACCTTCCATCGTTTTTCAAATTCCTAAACAAAGGAATAATTTTAGTAGAGCGATGTTGCACTCTTTCTAAAACTTCAATATCAATAATTTTTTTTATATTACTTTGTACTATTTTATATCCCTGAAATTTTAAACTGCTAGGTTATATCTGCTATATTCTATATTATATCTCAAATCATATATATGCTGCCAGAATAGTTTGTAAAGTTTATTGAATTTATAATTTTTTTTGGACTTGTAACATTTTTTGGACGAATACAATTTCACTATGAGTCAGTAGATGTTTCAAATTTTTTTTGAATTGAATATTTTGTATATATGTAAAACAAGCTATGTTTTGTTAATGCAAGTTAATAAATAATGATATTGGATAAGTATTGAGTGTAAGTGCAGTGTAGTATAACTATTATTAGATTTTGTTAATCAGACAGAAATTGATTTCTTAAAATAAAAAAACAGTTGGGAAATCGATGTTAGGCAGCTGAGATAATTAAGGTCTCTTCCCCCTCCTCTTCCTCCTTCTCCTCCTGGAACTTCTCCACGCAACGCCACTGATTATGCCTTTATTATTTTAAATTAGGTCATTTAATTTTCCACGGTTACCCTAACATGTTACATATTAGAAATGATTGAATTTTTCTCATAAACAGCAAGGATTATTAAATAAAAAATTGTTTATATAAATATATTAAATATTTGTATATATATATATATATATATATATATATATATATATATATATATATATATATATATATATATATATATATATATATATGTATGCTATATGTATTTTTTTAAGTATATTTTGTGATGCATAACCCCCAAGAAGTTTTTTTTGTAAAGTCTTGGTATAACATTAAAAATGTCGTTAAAACCAAATAATTAAAAGCAGTTGTTATTATATTTTAATAATAAATCGCATATTTAAAAACTAAAATTAATAAATAAATTGAATTTTTATGACGCAAAAAGACAAAATGAAGCAATAATGAGAGAAAAAAGAAATCACTCAAAAACCGCTATAAATCTAGTGACCAGCTAGCATCTAGCGAGCTATTCGCTAGCTCATTTCCCACCGGGTTTTTTCTAAAGATCAATTCTACGATGTTTACTCTTTGGACTTCATTTTCGCAGAAGGTTCTTGCAAAAGAGGCTCGGCACAACCATTATAATTTTAAGTGAGTTTGAATTTTAACTAGAATTGGAGTTAAACGTTTTTACCAAAAACTAAGCTTCCTTTAAAATATTTAACTCTTATTCGTGTTGCAATATTAAAAATAGTTCTGCGGTAGTTTACATCTCATTGTAGGTAGAATCAATGAAAGTTTTAAATTGTGTGTATGAGTATACTCCCCACATGAAGTTGCTATTAGAATCTGGTGGATAATTATCAATTTCAAGTAAAAAAGAAACATTTTTCAAATTGTGACTTTTTCTTCAAATTGCGTTATACAGATTTTGCAAATTTTTTCACCAATTGCGTTATACATAGGGCATCTTTATTATTGCTGCAGGAAACGGATGATATTGGAATTGTGTTTCGTTTCTTAGTTAAAAATGTTACTTTTATTTTTGGTTCAAGAGTTGTAAAAGTATTTATTTATTTCTAGACTAGGTTTTTGGAAAGGATTATTTTTGTATTTTGTCATTTTATTATTTTTAAAATATGGTGCTTGATACCTTGAGTTATTTTATGTTGTATTTAACAGTATGGACACAAAGAATTTATATTTTCATTTCATCAGTAGAATCATATATATATATATATATATATATATATATATATATATATATATATATATATATATATATATATATATATATATATATATGTGTGTGTGTGTATATGTATATATATATCAGGAGTGTACTTTACTCTGTGTCAAGAGTGTACTTTACTCTATTTTTATAAAAGAGAAATTACGGTCTTAGGGCAAAATGCTGTGCTCTCTGATTAGGAAAATTTTCGTTAATCCTTTTTAATCCACTAATGGTAAGTAAGTGCCATAAAAAGTTTGGTAAAGCAATAATTTTTATTTTGCCTCCAAATTTAATGGCAAAAAAGTTGAGTTCTTTATACTCTTGAGGAATGATAGACAGGTATTCCTTAAGAAAAAAGCAAGTTTCTTTTAGAGCCTTTTTACCCTGTTTCTTTTTGTTAAGATATAGTGTTGTATGATTCCTCTTCAGATCACGAATAGAAAACAGATTAACCGTTATCTGCCTTAGGCAAAATAGCTCTTGCATAGATATGATGAATATAGTGAATAATCATACATTATTTTCACGTTCAAATTTTTACTTAAACGATATCTTTCCTTACTGCTATTAATGCCGGATCCCAAAAATTAGGGTATCAGTGGGGCCCCCGATTTTTAACGTTTATATTATTTTTTTTATTATATATGACTTGACATTCTAAATTAACTTTATTAATTTCTAAGAAAATTAATTTTGATAATTTCTAATCAAATTAATACCATTAATTTTTTATGTAATTAAAAATAAAAACTCTAAACTTTTTAAAAAAAGTTCGAACTAGAACACGTTCGAACTGTATTGAAAAAAAGTTCGAACAACTTTTATCTTTTTTTACTGACTTGAAAAAGTGAAATAAACGGACACAAATTAAATGCTAAACTGCTTAATTATTTATCAAGAAATGCAAATTGACATTTTGATTTGAATTTTTTATTCTATTTGAGAACAAATAATATCACTTAAATTAATAGTTGTTTTTCTTTTTTGTTTTTTTATATTTATTGGTAAATATGTATTAAATATTTTATATATTTTTTGAAATATTAGTTTTTTACTTCTTTTTTTTTTTTACCACTAAAAAATTATAAATTAAGATAACAATTATTTTTGCATCAATTGGCAATAATGTACAGAAAATATCGAAGCGGAATTTTAAAACGCAAACTAAAAAAAAAAATGTGACAGACAACAAACGACATTTAAAAAAATCCCAAAATTGATTAATTTTTTTCGATCTCCTGATAAAGCATTAGAGGAGAATAAATGTTTGTCAACTGAATCAAACCCAACTGCAGAAAGTTCACTATTGCAGAACATAACAGATAATTCTTCAATGAACAATGTATTGTGTTATCCAATTCAACAGCGCAGCAAGAAAGTGTGTCATATGGCAATGTAAGAATACCTTGGAATTTAGAGGAAGGAATAAATAAATAAATTTATGGTTATTATTGTTATTACCATTATTATTATTTCTTTCGTTATTGTTGTTGTTATTATTATTGTTATTATATTTGTTATGAGTAATAGTATTAAACGCATTATTATCTTTAATCGTTAACTTAAGCTGCACCGTTGTTTTTTGTTTTAGTCCAGTTTGTTAAATGTTAATCTGACCCAGCACTGTGATCGGGTTTGAACGAAGCACAGCGCTACTGGATCTCTATAAAAGAAATTCCTGATTAAAATGTTGAAGACTAAAGTTTGGAAAAATCTAAAAACGTAACAAACACCAAAATAAGGTGCTCTCTTATCTATTTTTCTTGTAAGTTGAAAAATGGTAAAATTCGAAAGAGTGGCTTATTTATTCACCATACACAGGAAAAATTATTTGTTTCCTCTGCTTGCTTTTTTTTTTTTTTCTTTTCCAAAGCGAAGATGTTTAAAAAAAATTGTAAAAATTTTAATAGTAAAAATATTAAAAATTTTGTAAAAGGAACTTACGTCGAAAATGCGGAAAACAAATTAGGTCTTTTTTTTTCTTTATTTTCTTTTATATCTTAAATTGTAATCGTTTGCTTTATTCTAGAAACAAACAAAAACTAACTTCAAAATTATTTATTTGAAAAACTATTGAAGCAGAGGGGCAAACGCTACTGCTGCCCCCTCCTCCGGTTGCTACCAACCTGTATATATATATATATAATATATATATATATATATATATATATATATATATATATATATATATATATATATATATATATATATATATAATATATATATATATATATATATATATATATATATATATATATATATATATATATATATATATGTATATATATATATATATATATATATATGTATATATATATATATATATATATATATATATATATATATATACATATATATATATATATATGTTTATATATATATATGTAAATATATATGCATATATATATATATATATATATATATATATATATATATATATATATATATATATATATATATATATATATATATATATATATATATATATATATATATATGTATATAATAATCACTAAGCCATCTTAAAACAAAGTATATTTACGATTATTTATAACTGAGTCAAAAATAAATAATAAAAAAAAAATGAATTCAAAAAATAATAATAATTTTTAAAATGCTTTGAAATTTTTTCAAATTAAATATTTTAAATCGGATGAAGAATCCAATCAAGACATAAATTACTTTAGCAAAAATAATTTGTTTGACCTTGTATCTCGTAATTTCAAACAAATAAAGTTAGTAACTTTATAAGAGTGGATAAGGAAAGTGATTATTTTAATGTCACTTACGTGAATATTAGAAGTTTAAAAAATAATTTAAAAAATTTTTTAAATTTTATTTACAAAGCCATCAATTGTTTTAACGTGATTTGCGTAACCGAAACTTGGTGTTCTAAGGGGTTATTTATATGGGTCGGGCTGGCTCTGTTAGCTGGGCTGTCTCTTTTCGGTAGGATGAATATTGTTACTAAGTTTATATGGATTTTTTTTAGCCTGCTAAACTGGTATCAAATATTTATTTACATCACGTGCCCAGTTTAAAAAGCTGAAAAATGGATTCCTTACCATAACATAAACAAATTCTTACCTTTACAACATTAAAAACTATCAATATACAAGCTGTTAATATTTAAATTATATTTTACAAATTACAATGGCTGTTAAAAAAAAAGGGATTATATTCAGTTAATAATTCTCGATTCATTGAGTTCGTCGTATGTTAAGAAGATTAAGAAAAAAACAGGAAAAAAAAAGCTGCTAATTCTATTTTGGACGCACCGATTTGTGGTGGCAAAATCTCATATTAAACATTACACCTGGAGAACCTTATGAAAAAACTTTCGATTAGATAAAAATTCTTTTTTTGAACTTGTCTTCCTTCTTGAACCTTATATATCTCCAGATTCTTAGTCACCAAATAATAAAATAATCATACCAGATAAAAAACCTGCTATAACGCTTTACTCTTTAAAAGACAGTAGTACATTGAACATGACAGCAAACACTTTTGGAATTGCAGTTTGTACTACTTCAGCAATTATTTTTGAAGTTTGTAATGCTATAGTAAAGTATATAGGACCAAGGTTTGTTTATTTACCGCAAAATAAACAGCAAATGAGAGAAAAAATATTTCAGTTTGAGTCAAAATTTGGAATAATTCAAGCCTTTGGTTGTATTGAAGGAACTCACATTCCCATTGTTTGTCCAACTAATCATTCTAAGGATTATTTTTGTTACAAACAATATTATTCATTACAGGTTCAAGCAGTTTGTGATTACAAAGGCAGCTTTTTGGATGTTGAATGTATGTGGCCTGGTAGAGTGCATGACGCTAAAGTGTTTTCAAATTCTTCTATTAATACTAATTTGAGATGTTCAAGACTTCCAGGAAGTTTTAAAACTCTTACTAAGAAAAAAATAAAAGTTCCATGCTACCTAATTAGAGATCCTGCATATCCACTACTTCCACATTGTATGAAAGAATAAAGTACATGCAAGAAAAATGAAGAAGTCATTTTTAACAGTATGTTAAGGACTGTACGCATCCCTATAGAATGTGCTTTTGGTTGACTTAAAGCACATTGGAAAAATTTGACCAAAAAAATGGATTTAAAACTTGAAACAGTCCCAACAGTAACTTATACATGTTTTATTTTACATTACTTTTGTGAACGACACATTATCTGGATTGATGAAAAGTTAGTAAAAATACAAGTTGAGGTAATAAATGAAAAAAATTTTAGAAATTAGCAAGATCCAATTTGTCTTGTATTGACGGTGTATGTGAAGTTATTCGCAAAGCATTAAATGAGTACATTAATGAAAATTATACTCAAAAGCCAACTGTTTACACAGAATATAACCAAATATAACAAAAAAAAATACTCATTTTTTAATAAAATAAAAAGTTATTTATATTTTTGTTGCAGTTTTATTATGATTTTCGGTTGGACAAGTTGAACATGTTTAAAAAAAATTAAATTTATTATTGCAATAAAACAGTGAATTTAATTAAAACTCAGCTATAATAAGCTTTTCACAACTTTATTTGAAAATCTTATTAAAAGAGTTTCTTAAAGATTTTTAGCCATTAAAAAATGTATCCATGACTTAAGACTTTTTAATAACATAAATACTTAGATGTCTAATAAAATTTGTCTAATAAAATGTCTAATAAATTTCAACTACTTAAGCTTGTTTTCTTGTATCGTCAATTAAATTTTTTTTGGTTATCGTTTATTCTAAATCCAAATAGGTTGAAAAGCATTATTGTTTTAATAAATAAAATGCTGAGGTGTAAGAGTTTGAATTGCAGATGTTTGTTGTTGGGAGATCAGTGTTCTGGAAAGTAATTTCATAAAGGAACACAAACCCTTGCTTAGGTCACTCATTGATTTACAAATGCCTTTTATGCAATCAGAAAAAGATTAATTGGATTCTATTATTGCTTTAGTTAGATCTTTGCGAAGATCTCCATCACTTTTCGTTTCATTTAACAAAAAATTCTCTGTGCTGCTGAAAGATTTTTTTCATTTTTTTTTTTATTGTCAATATGCTTTGGAACTACAGATGTTTTTCTTTTTTTTTTCTTTTAATTCATTTTCGTTATCGCTACAGTCCAAAATATCTGTGATAACACTTTTAATATTATTTAAAGTTAATTTTTCAATACTTGAAACACCAAATGGTAATGGCTTACTATTAGCTGAACCACCCCATATTAAGACAAGATTATCATAGCGCTCAAAAATATTTTTCCCACTGCCACTTCCTGACCCAGACACTATAGTTTTAAAAAATCCTTGTCTAATTTATAAGGTTTTTTCCTGGAATCTTTTTTTTCCTCAAAACTCTGTCTTATGGATAGTTGTTTAAAATTTAACAGTAAATTTGGAATGTCTGATCCTGAACCAAACAAGTTTATATTGACATATTTATTTGCCATATCTTTTCTGATACAAGAATAGTGTGCTTGTTTATCAGCGTCAAATTCTAAATTTTTAAACATCATAGAGCATTATATCCCTGTATAGACTCTATTAAACCTTCTACTATTTTTGCACTCCATTTAAAATGCTTGTTTAAACTTCCAGAAGCTTTTTTAGGTTTATTTTCATATTCGTCAGAATGTTTGCTTTAACTTCAAAAGACATCATTCGCTTTTTTATTTTCTTGAGAATTTAATTCTTGTATTACAACTTCGTCAGAATGATTGCTTAAACTTTCACAAGCTTTATTTGTTCCATTAGTTTCTTTTTAATTAAATTCGAACATTTCACTTTTGTCAGATATTTTTTAAGTTTATTAAATAAATAAAAAAAGACGCATGCGTAATATGAAGAAAACTGCCTCGCGTTGGTCGGATCAAACTCTAAACAAGTGAGATCACAGTTATCTGGGCTAGCCCGTTTGTCACGTAAAGAAGTTTAATTTTTATAAGTAAATCTTAAAGCTTTCGAGATCTCGTTTAAACGAGCCAACTTGGCTAAACGGCCTAGTCCGGTTCATATAAACAGCCCCTAAAAAAGATTTTGAATCAAACTCTTATCTCTCTCTTTTAGGTTTTTAAACAGATCGAAACAATAATAAGCGCGGAGGAGGAATACTTTTTCATTTGAAAGAAAACATTCTCTAAAAAGTTAGAAGCGAAATTCGCGTTTCTGATACGGATCAAGAAATCTTAATAATGGAACTAATAAACAAAAATTCTGAAAAATATTTTAATCAGCTGTTGCTATAAACCTCCAACTGGAAGAAAAGAAGATCTTGGTAAATTTTCGAAAAACAATCTAATAGAAAAAACTAGTTAAGAGAAAAAAAAAAGTTATATATTGTTATATATTAAAATTATTATACTTTTTAATTATACTTTAAACAATAAAATATAAATTTATGCAATTAAACTTTGAATAAGCTACAAGCACTCAATAACTTTAAAATAATATGAATATATGATAGTAAAATTTATTAAAAAGTCACCATTTAAATAATAAATATATAAAAATACGATAGTTAAAATTTATTAGAGAGTCACCATATAATTAATAGAGAATTATATATACTTTTTCATACACCCATAATCTATAATCTTTAAAATTCTTTCTAGACACTTGTCTAACTTTGCATAAATCTATTACTTATCATATATTTTAGTACTTGTTTTCTTAGGCTGACAGGTCCAGTTTACATATCGAGTAAGCAGACCTTGTCCGATTGTTTCGGATAAATATGATACCTAACTTCTATTATCTCTCAGGTCGGGGGTAAACGTGTAACGTATTCATAGGCAAGATATATATAAATACACTTATTTTTAAATCTGTACTGAACATCTGTCCAATTTCTATATTTAATTCTTTACTAATACTAACTCTTATATAATCCTATCTTTGCTACTTTCTGAGGCTTCCACGGCCACACGTGTTCCATTATAGTGATTACACTTTTTTGTGTAATTGCGAAATATAACCAACTTAAAAAAGTATATATAAAAGTTATATATTGGGTGATTTCAACCTAGATTGTTTTGAGTAAAGGGAAAACAAAATATAAAAATATTTTATAACAATTTATTTGAAGTGGGAACCATACCAACAATAGGTGGACCGAATAGAATTAAAAATCATTCGTCGACTTTAAGTGATAATATATTAACCTCAGACTATTTTAATAAATCTCAAAATAAAAGGAATTACAAAGGCTGATGTTTCTTATCATTTTCCAAATTTTTTTTATAATAAATCAGATTATTAAATAAAAAACGAGGATAGAATGGCAATAAAAAGCGATTTATTAACAATGGTAATTTAAAATCATTCAAAGATTAAATTTTACAGCAGGACTGAAATCAGATTAACATAAATAATAACATAAACATTTATAAAGCACTTTTAAAACTTTCTTTAAAATCTATATCGCTAATTTTTTAATATGTGAAATAATTATCAAGGCCTTAGACATATTATCTCCTTGGATAAGGGACTAAAAAAGTCTTCATAACTATAACAAAACTGTATAATAAATATTTAAAAACGAAATCCGAAAAACATAAACAAAATTAAAAAAACTACAAAAATCTAATTGAAAAACTCCGCAAAAATGCAAAAAAAAATTATTATTCTTAATAAAAAATTGCTTATGCAGCACAAACATAACGTAAAACGCGTCTGGAAATCAATGAAATAAATTACAAGAAAGCAAAAAGTAATTTCAACCTCTCTGCCACTTGCAAATAAAATTGAAAATAAAAAATTTAATTATACTAATAAAATTGCGACTAAGTTTAACAAATTCTTTGTCGCATTAGGAGCAAATTTATCAAACAAAACCCCGTTTAACAAGTTTTATATTAACAGAGGAACTTCAAACATCAAACTTCAAACCTTCAAACATCAAAACATCAAAAACCATCAAACCTTCAAACATCAAAACCTCTTTAAATTTTACAAACCTAACGCTCGAGAAACTTGATATAGCTTTTAGATCGTTAAAAAGAAATAAATCAGTAGAACCTGACGATATAAATGGAAATATTGTGATAGACTTTCATGAGATCATGAAAGATATTCTTTACAAAATCTTTAAAGCATCCATTAAATAAAGTTCTTTCCCAGACTTTCTGAATATAGCAAAAGTAATAACTATTTTTAAGACAGGAGATCCGACTAATATAACAAATTACAGATCTATTTCTGTTCTTCCAATTTTTCCAAAAATGTTAGAAAGAATAATGTAACAGAGTGTACACACACCTAATTACCAATAAACTCCATTATGAAAATCAGTTCGGTTTTAAAAAAACAACTCAACCGAACAACTTTTTTTTCAATTAACAAGTTGTATTAACGAGCCTTTCAAAAATCTAAAATTTACACATGGCGTTTTACACATTGTCTTGTCAAAAGGTTTTGACACGATTAAACATAATTTTTCGCTTAAAAAATTCGAATACTATGGCATAGCAGGTAAAACTCTAAGTTGGTTTAGAAGTTATCACTCCAACCAAAAGTAATTTGTTTTTAACAAAGATTCCCAATTTCAAACGTTAATAAACCTAATATATGGTGTCCCACAAGGATACATACTTGAACTACTTCTTTCATTATATATATAAATGATCTTAACAAATTTGTTTATACTTAAATAGTCATCAAGTGCAGCTATCACCATTAGTTAAAATAACTGATTTTGACTGCATTAAAAGTTTTATTTTAGATTATAATCTAATTTGTTTAAAATTTTGTCCAAGAATATATGTTTTAAATGCACTTTTTTGAATGGTAAACTCCATTCAGACTTTTGCAAGGCAACTACGATCTTTAGAAGATTTTTTATTTTGAAAAGCAACAGAATTTTTGGGAGTTTTTACTATATTTAGGTTTTATTGCTTTAAAAAATATTGTTTCAAACCCAATATATGAACTTTTTTTAACATTTAGCATTGCAATGCGTATTTTATTATCTGAAAATGACAAATTTCGCAACTACTACGTGGGTGGTCTGAAAAGTTTCCGACCTCGACGTGAAGATGGTAGCATTCTAAATAAAAACAAGTGAATTTTGTTTGTTCATATGTTGATAATTATTCACCAAAGTTTCAGCCATTTTGAACGCGTAGTTGTTATGTAACAGTCGTTTGAGTGAGTTGATGTGAGTAATTCTGTGAAAATGGACAAAATCGAGTATCGTGCTGTCATTAAATATTTATTTATTTTTTAATTCTGTGTATGGGGACTCTGCACCATAATTTACCACAGTGAAATTTTGGGCAGCTGAATTCAAGCGTAACCATCAGAGCTTTGGAGACGATGAACGTTCCGGACGTCCAAAAACTGCAATTACTGATGAAAACATTGTTAAAGTCTTTAAAGTGGTAGACGATCATCGAATTAAAGTGAGAGAGATAACAATAATAACTGTAGATAAAACTTGGATACATCATTATACGCCCGAAACAAAAATACAGTCCAAACAGTGGGTTGCAAATGGGGAACTGGCTCAAAAAAAGGCAAAAACTGTTTTCTCGGCTAGAAAAGTGATGGCAACAGAGATTATGAACATATCAAAAGAACGTGTTTGTCATATATTACATGAAAATTTAGGAATGAGAAAGCTGTCCGTGCGTTGGATGCCGCATTTGCTCACGTTGGATCAAAATCGTGTTCGAATAAACATTTCCAACGCTCTGTTGGCGCATTAAATCCGAGTTTTTGCAACTATTAATAACTGTAGATAAAACTTGGATACATCATTATACGCCCGAAACAAAAATACAGTCTAAACAGTGTGTTGCAAATGGGGAACTGGCTCAAAAAAAGGCAAAAACTGTTTTCTCGGCTGGAAAAGTGTTGGCAACTGTTTTTTAGGATAGTCGCGGAGTTATTTTAATCGATTATTTTCAAAAAGGAAAAACCATTACAGGAGCATACTACGTATTGTTGCTTGACAAGCTAAAGGAACAACTTTTGTTTCTTTAGGCCGCATTTGCAGAAAAAGAAAATCCTGTTTCACCAAGACAACGCACCGTCTCACACCTCAGCGGTTGCCATGGCGAAAATCCACGAACTACGGCTTGAACTGCTTGACCATCCGCCTTACTCACCAGATCTGGCCCCAAGTAACTTCTTTTTGTTCACTTATTTAAAAATTGCGCTCGGAGGTCAGAGATTTTCTTCAAACGAAGAGGCAATCATCTTCGTGAACAATTATTTTGCAGAGAAAATTGCGGAGTACTATTTGGACGGGTTACAGAGATTAGAGCATCACTGGGAAAAGTAGGTAGAGTTACAAGGAAATTATGTTGAAAAATAAAAAATAACATTTCGAAAAAATTTTAGTTTTTGTTTTTATCTTTGTTAGGTTAGAAACTTTTTAGACCACCCTCGTATCTTGACTATGCCCATAATTTGTTAGTATATTTTTGCAAAGGGATACGCTTTGTGTATACAATGTTTATTGCATTACACATAATTATGAAGATGTCAAAAACTTTGTTTGTTCTTCAAATAAGCTGTCTCCTTTTTCTTTCAAAAACTATATGCAAACATCGAAGAGGTATACAAAAAAACTCCGAAAGTCCTATAGTGCAACTAGCAAAACAACTTTTTGAGTTAGATAATTTAGTTTTTATGAAGAATTCCAAGACCCAGAGCAATAAAATAAGTACTCGTCTTTGTTTAAAAGTCCGATTGATTCTAAGGAACTAAATATTGAAATAGTAAACATGAATAAGATTCATTTTTGTTAGAAAATATTATGCAAGTCAAAACTTATCAAAAAACTGTTGTTTTACCCATTAAAAATGGTTTTATTTGTATGTCGTTAGTTTACGAATTTATATGATGTTATTCAAAACTGATCTTTGTTATAAAATAGATGTAATGTTTATTAGCATAACATTTTTATTTGTTTAATTGCTGATTTTTCTGCATTTTATTTAATGCATGAATAGTAACATGAAAATTGATTATATAAATTACTTTTTCCATTTCTCAATGTTTTTGTATAAATAATTTTTTGAGCAAGTTATTGGTTTTAAAAATATATATATTATAGTACAGGTGCTCTCACCTAACAAATTGTATATGTTTTATTTGGGATATGTGTTTAAAAGATTTAAGTAATATTACTTTATTAAAATCAAGAAGGTTTACCAAAACAAGTTACATAACCCACCATCCTTCAATTAGGAATGGTAAAGTATTGGTTTAATTAACATCCATGATTAATTAATTAGTTGAAAAATTTTTGATAGTTGCTTTTATATTAGCTTTTGTTTAGTAAAATATGGCAAGCAATATTTTGTTTAGTAAAATATGGCAAGCAATATTTTGTTTAGTAAAATATGGCAAGCAATATTTTGTTTAGTAAAATATGGCAAGCAATATTTTGTTTAGTAAAATATGGCAAGCAATATTTTGTTTAGTAAAATATGGCAAGCAATATTATCATTTTCGGTATATATTCATTTTAAAAGATATATAGATTTTTTATTGTAGAAGGAAATAGAGTTTTATTAAGGGTTTCGTGATAAGCTCATTACAATCTACTTGAAGATTGTAATGAATCTTCCTGTCCGTATTATACAATAAATAATATCATACGGCAAATAAAATAAATTACATATATATATATATATATATATATATATATATATATATATATATATATACATATATATATATATATATATACATATATATATACATATATATATATATATATATATATATATATATATATATATATATATATATATATATATGTATATATATATATATATATATATATATATATACGTAAATATATATATATATATATATATATATATATATATATATATATATATATATATATATATATATAGATATATATATATATACATATATATATATATATATACATATATATATATATATATATATATTTATATATATATATATATATATATATATATATATATATATACATTTATATATATGTATATATATATATATATATATATATATATACATATATATATATATATATATATATATAAATATATATATATATATACATATATATATATATATATGTATATATATATGTATATATATAGATATATACATATATATATATATATATATATATACATATATATATATATATATGTATATATATAGATATATACATATATATATATATACATATATATATATATATATATAGATATATATATATATATATATATATATATATATATATATTTATATATACATATATATATATATATATATATATATATATATATATACATATATATATATATATATATATATATATATACATATATATATATAGATATATACATATATATATATATATATATATATAATATATATATATATACATATATATATATATATATATATATATATATATATATACATATATATATATATATATATAGATATATACATATATATATATAGATATATACATATATATATATATATATATATATATATAAATATATATATATATATACATATATATATATATATATATATATATATATATATATATATATATACATATATATATACGTAATAGCGGACTGGGTATACTAACTATCGAGAAAACTTTTATAGAGAGGCCTTGGGCTCCTACATTGTATAATGCATTAAACTTTACATACAGAAATAGCAACAAAATGAGGGTTAGCTCAATATATTTCTTTGTCAATGCAACATTTATGCAAAAATCTGATTGTCATTGCATCTCAAATAACAAATATTTGTAAATAAAACGGCACACCATTAACCGCAAGATTTGTCAAATCAATAGCATTTAAGATATAGCTGAAGGGTCTTTTACAAAAAATAGGATAACACATTTCACAATAAAATTAGCAAGTAAATCCTATACACTCATCAGCATGAATTTTTTAAGAGGATCATAAAAAAATGTTGATCGCAGTCTAGTTTTTAAAATTTTCAATTTGCTTTAGCCCCTTTCATAGCTTATTGCGTAAACGAAAGAGTCAGTAAACAATTAAATAAAAAGCGAGGAATAAATTTGATAATGCTGAAGCTTGCCAGGAACATCTGTGAAAACCTCTGATAGAGTATAGCAGACAACTTTTACAGACTTTTGTCTTTCTGCATTTAATTAATGTATCAATTGAGGAGACTGCAATTAATTCATAATCTTCACCATCAGCCAAATGTTCCAAAGGCCATGGTAATCCTTTAAGAACATTTTTATGCAAAGTCGTTTGACATGCGAAAGCGTTTTCGTGAAGCATTTATAATTTTGAATGAATGTCAATAATTATGTTAGTAAAACTTCAGCATTATGACCAGTGATATCAACAATTAAACTTAAAGCTTGAACAGAGAACTTTTTTCTAAAAGTTATATGTTCAAATCTTCTAAGATTATTTTTTGAGCTTGACGAAAACCGCTCAGTGATGTTTTTCTTCAGTGTTTGTGGATTTGAGGGCCTTGTATCTTCACCTAATTTTCCAGGTATTTTTTTAATACATAATATCCCAATTTTTATACAATTGTGTACTAAACGTTACCTCAATATCGCTCTAATTTTTATTGTTGTAATTCCATGGCTAACAATTGCTCTTTGGTTGTCTGCACCATTTTTAAGCACTTAAAGAGTCAATGTGTCATAGTCTACAAGTACAAGTAAAGCAGACCACAAAAGACTGAACACTCAAAGAAGCAGAAGGCCGGTTATATGAGACTCAAACTTATAGCATTTATCCAGAAGCAAATTAACACCAAATGTTTCTTGCAAGTCACTGTTTGGTGAGTCTATGACTTAGTGCAACACTAGCATTATATTTTTGAAATATTTTGGTGGAGGAGTTTCATATTTTCCAAAAAGGTTTTTTAAAGCATCACCTATGCTTTACAACCTTTCATGTTTTGCAGGTCCAATCACTGATAGAGAGCAGACTTCTATCCAAACATTTATGGGTTTGCAAGAACTAGAAAAGAAGTTTACAGTTCTTTTTAAAAATGATTTGGTTCTAGACTGCGAAAATATTTTTAAAAATGTCCATTGCAGCAAGGTTTTATGTATGTGCATATTACCAGATGTAAACTAAGTTAGGAACAGAATCTTTAATGAACTTTGAAGCATGATAGCGGCGTTGTTAAAAGACTCTCCTGCAATAACTTCATTTTTCAGATTATTTGCTTTTGAGAACAAATTTAAAATTGGTGCAGTGTAGATCCTAACGAATCCTGATCTCAAAAAGACGCTTTTTTACATCCTCTTTGCAACATAGCGCAAAACAATAGTCTCTTTATCAGCAACAGATGTATCTTGTGTGCTATCTATCTGAACAGAAAACTTCTTGTCAATATATTTTACTGATAATTTTTCTTTAATTATAGATTCAATTGCTGAAAGAATGGTGTTTGCTGTAGTTTTTGACAAAATACTTGTCAGGTTTCCATTCCCTTTAAATTTTTTTGCGTCAAAGATATTTATCTTTTTTAAATGCCTTTACAACTTTGTTTTTATGAACAGTCAAATGTGCATCAACCTCAGTAGTAATGAAATGGTATCAAGAAAGTTTTCATGGTCTAGGGTCCTATCTTCTAAACAGATTTATTCCGATGTCCCCTGTAAGGCAAATATTGTTTTCCCAAATATTTTATAAAAGCTAATGTTTGTTTCAGAATTTCAATATTGTTTAGTACTTGCTATTTTCGGGTTGCAATCTTATTTCTTTTCAATAATGACCTCATATCATTTGAACCTCTTGCGCTAATACTGCCAAGCTATGAGTACTTGATGACCTATGTTCATCAATTCTTTGATATACATGTAAAAACTTTGCCAAGCCAGTTGTGAAGATTGAACCATTAGCAAATGCTAAACCAACGCTGCAATAAAGTTTAACTCATCACTTTTTATTTTTGTTGTTATCCACTGTCGTTTAACATATTTATTTTCAGTAAGACGTTGTTGATAAACGTGATTGGGATTATAAGGTAAATATTACTTGCTCGATTATAGAAAGTATATTGCTCTGTCGAATCTCTGCTTGAGATTCAACAGAGTGTTGGCTGTATGGAGTTGACGACGCTTCTATATAAACAATCTTAATAGCCGATACCATTTTGTGTGTCTATCTCTTTGAAATTCAATGAACTTGTCACTATACTAACTCCATGCGCTGTTTTAAACATTACGCGTTTTACGTATGCATACGCTATCTAAATTAAAAAAAACTGAATCTAATTGTGATTTATTTAAATATTATGCTTTTGGAAATTAAATCAAGAGTTGGTAGTGAAGCTTGCAGAGATTAGATTAACTAAATCAAGAGTTAGTTGTCAAACTTTCAGAAAAAGAGGATGATTTCAGGAAACTAAACATTGATGAAATGGCTGAACAGTTCATTAATAGTATTCAAGAAACCATACACAAAGTAGCGCAAACAAAATCCATTTTGAATAATAATAGGAATTCTACTATAAATAGAGCATTCTCGTTATTGAAAAACTTGATAACAATATTGAAAAACTATGATTTGTTATCAACTCGAAATTGATAACAAAACTGAAAAATCGTTGCTCACATAAAAACGTCGCATCATTATAGCGGAATGAATTAACTCAAAAAAATTTCTGAATCTAAATTTGACAAAATAGTAAGTGATATTAAAGTCGAAAAAATGTGTGTTGAAAAGTATACCCAATCATATATTTAAACTTGCTAGGAATAATTAATATATCTTTAAAAAAATTTTTGTACCTTAAACCTGGAAAATGGATCCACTATAAATCCAATGAAAAAATCTCTCTACTGAAACTGCAGTTCAGCTAGTCAGTTCAAAATGGAGGGCAGCAACTGATAGCGCTATGTTCATCATTACAGTTATGCTAGATTTGAAGAAAACATTTGAAACAATTAATAAAAAAACATTAACTGAAAAAAAATACTACATAGTGGAAGGATAAGTACTTCAATGGATTATAAGCTACTTAACAGGAAGAACTCAAAGAAAAAGAGTTCGTAACTAGTTATCATCTGAACTATATTCTGAAAAAAAGTACCCCAAGAATCAGGACTAGGGCCTCTGTTATTTATAGAATATTGTGCTTCAAAATTATTTGATGCAAATAAAAATTGATGACAATTGATTGAAAACATCAATGGATAGTTGGATTTGCTCCAAATAATTACTTTCTGAGCTTTCATTTGAGGAGTTTCATTTGAGGAGTTGCCATTTAAATTTATTTAAAAACAAAAAGTCTGCAGTTGATTAAATAAACGAAAACATAGTCTTAAAATGCTTTGAACAAATAAAAGATATTCTCTTTAAAGTTTTCAAAGCGTCAATACAACAAGGAGTTTTTCCTGATCAGTTTAAAATAGTCATGATAATCCCAAACTACAAAAAAGTAGACAGAACTTATATATGTAACTATCTCTATTTTATCAACGTTTTCAAAAATCTTAGAAAAAGTTATTTACGATAGATTATATCCTTATTTAAAGGAAATTAATTTTTTGTATCAAAATCAGTTTGGCTTTAAAATAAAATCCCCTGTAACAAAACTCCGTAGAGTTTATCAAACTTTTTCCGTTGTTATGTTACGGAAAAAATCCGTTTTCAATAAATTACGGTGTTTCGTCGTACTTTTAAGACTTTTGAAATCATAACATCAGGGCCTATTAAAATAACAGGCCGCCTCATCGCGCAACGGCTCAAAAAATGTTGAGGCTGATGTAGATAGCGGCAAAAGTTACTAAGAATAAGAATAAGTTGTATCCATATCAAGACTTAAAAATGCCCAGAAATGTTGTGTTACTGGTTGTAATTCTAACTATGACTCAGTAAAGAATAAGACAACTACTTTCAGATTACCAAGAGATCCTTAAGAGCGCCAGAGATGGATTAAAGCAATACCAAGAGAGAATATACCAGACAGTTATGACACAGTGGTTTGTGCACAACATTTTCCATCAAACTTCCAAGTTATTAAAGTAAAAGGAAGAGAAAGACCTCGAGATCCACCTAGTGTTTTTTTTTTTTTTTTCAATTTTTTTTTATTTTAGGTGCCTCAAGAAGTCCTAACGGTCTTGTCACAGAGTACCGCGGAAATGCATTTAACCAGGAAGTTCACGCCTCCTTTCTTACCGTGACGCGAAAATATGTCCAGAGCTCGTTTCGAACCTGGATCTCCTGCTTATAAAGCAAGCGTTCTTGCCACTGCGCCACGGCCGTGGCGCAGTGGTTATTTGAATTGTTATTGAATTGATTGGGTATTTGAATTATTACCCAAGAGTTTAGTGCGAACTCCTCCACCAGCAAAAAAAAAGAGCAACGAAAGCTGAAAGCTCTGTAAGATCAGTTAAAGAAGATGAACTTTCGAAATTCGTGGAGCCTGACAATATTGACTCATTTGAAATTTTTTGCAATTCGTTATCTCAAGGAAGACCTACTGATTCAATATTTTATTATACTTGTTTGAATAGATGTTGTATTCAATCAAAAGAGCATGAAAACAATACTGGTATTAATAAATTTTGTCTAATAGTATTTGTGACTTATCATATGAAGTCTATCATGCTGGAGTTAGATTCACTATTACCTCGTTAGTTAAAAATCGTATTCATAAGCTCAAATGTTGGTCACAAGTTCATGAGACATTACAATATTTGATATCTTTTGAAAAGTCAGAAAAGAAAGCCATTTTACTTCAGCAAGTTGAATGCATGAATAATATGTACTCAAGTAATATTCTTGAGCAAAAATATTCACCTGAAGTTATTATTCAAGCTTTTGAGTACTTTGCACGATCACGAAGCTTATATAATTAATTCAGAAATGATTTTCAAAAATGCTTTTAACGTATAACGTCCATCTGAAGAAATCCACTTGAAAGACCATTTACGAGATCCCATATCATCAGTTGACAATTTACGACTTAATGATTTAATTGAGTTTTCTGGAATTTTAAAGCCAACAATGATTCAAGGAAAGAAACTTAAAAGTATAACCATGGACACAAGCAATGCATTATATCAAACATGTAACGGTTTAGTTTAATTAAGTAAACATTTGTTAAACAATTCTCATATGCAAGTATTGCTCGGGAATTTCACAACAGATCCCATAGAAAGAACATTTGGAAAGCTTAGACAAAGTTGTGGGGGAACTTATTTTATAAATACACAACAAGTAATTGAAAAGTGGAATTTCAGCAAAACCAAGCTAGTTCTTCAGAAAGTTATTAACATTTCGAGTGCTGCTCTTTCATCTGGCCATGCCTGGGATAACTGTTTTCATAAACTTTCAGAGGATGAGTGTGAGATGTTTAATCATTTACATGAACTTTTAGATCAACTTCCATTTGATATTAAGTCATCCTTAGTTTACATAGCAGGATGTTTCTACAAAAGACAATGTAGAGAATGATGACACTTTTTTGCATTATTATACGCATGAAAATTTGACATCTGCCTTAGACCGTGGTAGCCTAAAAATACCCAACGATACATATTGTGAATGGGTATTGAGTTACATTTTGTTTAATTATGTTAGCACATTAAACTTTTGTAGATATACTAAGTCCTGTTTATTTATGGATATTGCATATACTTACGATTTCACCAAATTGCTAGAAACCATTGTCATATTCTTACAAATATTTTATTTAACAATTGTTACTATATGCATTCACCTGCGTCAGACAAGGAAACCAAAGTTAAAGTTTTAAAACTGTTATGTTAGCTTTTGTTTATAAGTATAATAAACAAAGTTTGCGTTTTAATTTTAGATAATATTTTGTTTAAAATTATGTAGTTTATATTTTACTTTTGAAATCTTGCTGTAAATATTTCAATGTACATAAATACATGAGGTTTTATTACCATTTATTAATGTCAGTTGTTTTTGAACTGCTTTTTTCAAAACTATCATTTCTGTTTTATAAACATTTTTGTAATAAAAATTAGACCTAGAGTAGACGTTATATTAAGTCTTCTAATCCTTAGTCTTTGATTTAATCAGATTGTACTTTTTGAGTAAGACTTTAATAATCAATATTGTTACATGATTTTTTAAATAGATATTTAAACTTTAGGAAAAAATTAATCTAATAGTTAAGAGCATCAAAACAATAAACATCGGCCTCCACATATTTCGGGCCGTTTCGGCCTCCACATTTTTCATGCTTCTGTCCGCATTTATAATAAAGAGAAGTTCCGTAAGTTAACATTACGGATTTTACTCGTTTTAGGATTCTTTAGTATAGCCTCTAATTTATAGAACGCCATTTTTCTTTTTCTTGAGGAGGAACTATACTGTGTAAAATGTTCTTTATTATCATGATTTATCTCATCAGTGTTTAATATTTTTAATTATTATAACATCTAAATTATCAGTGGATAATATTCTTTATTATTATTTTAGAGAAAAAATTATACAGTGTATAAATTCCAGTAAAACAAATACAAATACATTGAAATCTCAAATTTAAAATTATATACGTACGTATATAATTTAGATTTAGAGATTTCAATGTATTTATATTTGTTTTACTGGAACAAAAGTGCTATATGTTTTTGTAAAACTGCATTCACAAAAAGTTCACTTTAGTTTAGATTAAAATAGATTAAAAACGCTTTCGTATATTGATATAGATTTTTATTAAAGATAGGTATGTGTGAAAATTGTTTTCCTATATCATATTGGATATATATCGTTTTTGAACCCTTACTTATGCATTGAACTCTTTAAAGTTTATATTGTTTAGTGTTACGTTTTTATAGTATATAAAAGAAGCACCAAAAAAATATGAACTTTAAAAAATTCAAATAATAAGAAAATATTTTAAAGCATTGTAGATAAATAAAGCATTTACTAATTTTTACTAAAGTTTACTAATAAGTCATGTTTTATTTACAATTTTTATTATGACATAATATCGAGTTAGCGGTTGACAGTAAATGCATTTAAGATTTATATATATGTATGTATATATATATATATATATATATATATATATATATATATATATATATATATATATATATATATATATATATATATATATATGTATATAGATATTTATAAATATATAATTGCTCTGTTCTTTTAAGAACATTGAGCACTCTATTGTGTAGAATACTCTTTAAAGTTGTTTAAATATATATATATATATATATATATATATATATATATATATATATATATATATATAAATAACAATATATACATATATTTGAGCAACGTAATAGCAATAAATATGAAAATATTTTAATGAAAAACACAATATTTTTAAATCTTGACATGTTTCGTAGTTAGCATACTACATTTTCAAAAGATAAAATTACAATTTAAAACTCTGGATATAAATATAAAATTAAAATTTGAAGATATTACAGAGAAATATTAACAGGTAAATAGAATTGTTACAAACCATTAAAAATTATAATACAAATATGATACCGTAAAAAAGCAACAAAAAAAAAAAAAAAATTTCAAGTAAATAAAAAAAAAAAAAACTAGATTGACAAATTTATATTATAATGAACAGTTTCTTTATTTGAAGATGGGTTCTCCCATTTAATATGGAGTTCTTCTTTAATTTTTAATTTGTTTTGGTTAGGAGCATTATCAAAAAATTTAAAACAATTATAGATACTTAGATTTTTAGAACTAACAGATGAAATAAAATGCTTATAAACATTAAATTGTTTGTCACTTGTAAGATACTCAGAAATCCTTGTTGTTAGGTGTCTTGAGGTTTCTCCAATATAACTGGCATTACATCCAGCACAAGAAAATTTGTAAACAACATTGGTTTTGAGCAGCTTAGAAAGTGGATCTTTTATACATAAACTTTCACATTTTCAAATTTTCTTAATGAAATATCAAGCTCTTTAATTGCTAGTTCTTTTTCTAAATTTGCGTTTCTAATTTGTTTTCGTAAGATTAGTGAAGTTTCGCTTTTTTTCTGCTTCAATGCTTAGCTTGTCTGCATCTGTTTTAAAAACTTTGATGCAATTTGCAAAAAAAAAAATTCTGTGTCTTTATAATTACAAATTCTTCATCAATCAATATAAGTTTCTTGCTTACTTTGTCTACTTTTAACTGATCTTTATTTTCCTTTAAAACTAAATTGTACCCATTTTATGCTAACCTTCAGCTTTTTGAAAGATCGCTCGAAAACTTATGCTCTTGACTAACAATGTCATAAGAATTGATGCGGTCATAAACTATTTTTTTGGAAACAAGATATCATTCTTGTAGATTTTGAACTAACAACTGCTTGTTAACACTAAATTCTCGTTTTATCGCCTAATGGTCACATGTTATAACAAAAATAATAGCATAAACTTTCCACAATGCTGAGTACTTTTGAGTTTTAGTGCAAACAGACACCAAGAAATTTATCAACAAGATCAGTTAATTCATTAAAGGACTCAAATTTATTTATTATCATTTCAAACACATTCTGCACTAAAAAAACCATCAAATTGTTGTTTTGCATCATCTACATCATCAGTTAAACGACATTTTAATGCAGTTAACCTCTCAGCAAGACCTGTGAACTTCAGAGTGGATACTTTCTTGTTTAAACATTGCATTTGGAGACAAAGATGAAGCATTCCTTCCTAGAGAATACTTCAATGGGCATCTTTCTTGTAAACTTTGCAATTTCTCTTTCTAATTTCTCTTCTGGTTAACAATGAAGAGAACTTAGCATTTCAGTGCTGTTTCTATGTCAATTAGGTCTACTTCTAGTTGGTTATTTGATTTCTCTACTTTAATCTTTGGCAAACTAAATGCCGTTGCAGCTTTTTTTTAAACGTTTGGATTGAAAATCAAACTTTGCAATATGTTCTCTAAACTGCTCAATAAAAATGCCACCATAGGTCTGTCTGTTTGAAATGAAACTAGAAATCCTTTCAATTTTTTAGCAAGGTTATCAAAAAACTGCATTCGCAAAGGTACAAACTTGTCGAGATAATTATCTAAAAGTACATCATACATGTATGTATGTCTATGTATGTTTATATATATATATATATATATATATATATATATATATATATATATATATATATATATATATATATAATATATATATATATAAATATATATATATATTTTTTTTGCTGTCTGTAAGGCACCATGAACAATGTGCAAACTGCAATTCCCCATGATAACTATACTAGAATATTCATTTTCCTGTCCATTTTTAACTAGCATTTTCAAAACCTCCCAATTAACATTAGGACTATCCATTGATACTTGACTTTTTTCAAGATCAAGCATTTCTGTTGCCTTAATTAATTTGTCAAAAAAATTTTGTTAATTAGGGCGTCAATATATCTAGCTTTTACAACGCCGGAACTTTATGTAACTCGGAAATCCATTTGTTCATTTTTGAAGATAATATTCATACTCTTATCATATGACAAAACAAAAATTGGTGATGTTTTGACATTAGAGAAAAGCTGGTCTCGAATGATGCTAATAATAAGATAACCACATTTTGTTCTGCTTAATGCAAACCTTGATGCTATTGTGCTGTCAGAGAATATTTCATTTGAATATTTCATTTGAATTTAAGCACCATCTTAAGAACAATCTAACATGACTACACTCCATATTATTTCTGCCTGAGTAAGCTCCATATTATTTCTGCCTTGGTAACCAGAGCTTGAGATTGAAGATCTTGAAAAATAGTCTAAGGTGATTTATAGTTTAATCTATTTTTTTTTAAATAAGGAGAACTTTTATGTTGAACTTTTTATTACTGATTTATGAATTTTATAAACTTTTTATTACTGATAAAGCACAGCCAGTTAATTTGATACAAGCTTTCCAAAATTCAGGAAAACATATATTTAAATAAAAGTAAAAACTTAAATTAAAATAAAAAACTAAAAACCACCAGTAAAAAATATATCTGTTGCATTAAGTGTCTTTGCATTTAATTTATGCTTCTTACCAGTTGGATGAGAATCTAAGCAGATACTCCCATGTTAGAAATACCAATACCCGTTCTGCACCAACTTTTTTAGAACTTGAAATACAAAATTTTACCCAAGAAGAATACTTTTTGTTGCATATAGCCATTCTGTTTGAAAATGACAGTTCTTTGTCTTAGGCATTATATTAGTTAAATACTATATTTTTTAAATAAATATTAGATGTTAATAATACTGACAGTAGCAGTTAACAAAATTTTTTTTGCGTTTCAAAAAATTCATAATATTAAGTTCAGTACAAATCTATGCAATATTAATAATATTTCTGTAAAAGGTAAAAACATACTTCAAAAAAAGTAGTTCAATATTTCGTTTTTATATATAAAAACACCTAGCGCAATACTGTCCGCTATCTCTATGCCATCTTTCTAACTTCATCTGACTTTTTTTCTAGTATCTTTCTCTCTTCTAAAAATCACTTACTCTTGATCTGTGAAGTGAGTTTTGATGCCCTTTAGAGGGCTGAACTCGACTTTGTGGACCTTGTTATGTGGCCTCTATATGAAAATTAGCCGGAGCAAGATAAACGTATGGAAGAAGGGAAATATTAAATACAATAGAATGTTAGATGTATTTTTATTTTAACTTTTTTGTAGTGCAGTTTATTTAAAAAAGTTCTCTTAATTATTTTTCTCGTTATTCTGATCTATATATAATGTTTATTGATGTATTATATCCAGTCCAGATAGTTAAAATTATTGATGTGTTAAAATAAGTTAAAATTGTGGTTATTGACAAAGTTATCTGTAGAATAGAAATTTGATATTAATAATTTTTAAGTTGTTTATTTGTATTTATATATAATCTATATTATATTAATTATTTTGATTGTAACTTTTAGTAGGAAATCCAACTATCAAAAGCTTTCCTCGGGTTCATGCTTTGGTTCCGGTTTCAACCCAACTTTATATGAAACCAACCAAACGTTCCTACGTCTGAATCTTTTAGTGCAACGGTGGACAATGAAATCGATGTTTTTAAAAATCGCTAGGAAAAGCTGCCAGCTGAAATTATAGGTTTACTCCGCAAAAATGCTCCTCTTTTGCCAAAACACGAAAGCAAAATGATCAGAATCATATGTGTTCTTCAACTTTATCTACTTCTATCCTTTTCTTCTAAATCACTCATCCTGATCATCTGCAACTGTACGCTCTACATGCTTGCTCTACATATGATTTTTTAATATTTTCAACATCACTTTCTTATTTAATTTTTTTTTTACCGTAAATGATGATTTATTAATTTGATCAAATTATTCTGTAGATGTTTCGCAAAAAGAAATCTTGAAAAACAAAACAAAATAAAAACTTGTAAAAAACAGTATAACGGACCTGACCCGAAAGTTTTGAGTTTTGTAAGCAAAGTAGCGCTGTTTGAATGGACAGAGCAGCAATAGATCAAAAGATGTTTTGTTTATATTTACTATAACTGTTATAATATAAAACAACTATTATAATATTATAATATACTATAATTTGTTATAGTAAAAAATTATTTGTTTATATTTATTATAATTATTTCATTTACATATGAGGAGTCCATTTGGAAACGGGCTAAGTCCAAGTAAATTGAATTTGAGAAAACAAGTAAAAACTGAACCACTCATAGTTGTGCATCAACAGAAATTGATTTATTTTTTCAATTTATAGAAAAAATAACGTTAAGTGGTCTAATATTTAAATTGATATTAGATTTTACTGTATACACTGTGGAAATGGAATTAACTCAAAAAACTTATTTTTTTGACCTAGCGCGTTTTGCATATAGCTTATATGATAAAAGTAGATTTTTTTTAAATATTTTGCTTTTGGCTAAAAGTACTCAAAACTACTGAGTTTTGAGTACTTTTATTGAGTTTTTTTATGTTGTGTTTGTTGTGTAATATTTTATAATTTTTAATCATTGTCTAGTTCTATTAAGCATGTAATCATCCAATTCGTCCGTAAAATCTCTAACTTTTTCAAAAATTTACAGTTCGCATTAGTTATTTTTTTAGATTTATCAAAAACATTTGATACAGTAAATCATGATATTTTGATTCATAAACTTAAATATTATAGAGTGAATGGCGTAATTTTAAAACAGTTTAAAAATCATTTAAAAAAACGAAAAGAATTTGTTTCTTTAAGAAATTCTTATTAAAAAATTGTTTTAGATATTTCATGTGGTGTTCCGCAAGGATCATTTTAGTCTACATTTAGGGATGACCAATAGCGGCTCGCGAGCCGCATGCGCTTCTTTTTCAAAAGTTTTATTGATTGACTAATAATAAAAACTTTTAATAAAATATAGCCCGAGGACATATTCTTTAAAAAATGGATATAGCAATAATAGGACATAAAAAATGGATAATGCACTTCACAATAAAAGTAAGAAAAGAAAAATTGAAGACGAGAACAGATTATTTCATGGTGATTGGACAGAAAAATACGCATTTATTGAAAAAGAAAATAAATCTATGAGTTCAATTTGCAATATTGAACTTGCTCATAATAAGACATGTAATGTTAGACGTCACTATGAAACAAAAAATATGTGTTTTTCTGAAGAATACCCATTAAACTCATGTCATAGAAAAAATAAAATCGAGTTGCTTGAAACAATATTTAAAAATCAAGAAATAATATTTCTTCCAGCAAAGAATTAAATATTACAAAAGGAGAAAGTTTTATTATAGCTTGGAACATTATAAAAAGTAAATATCCTTACACCGATGTTGAGTTTGTAAAACAATATCTTTTTGATGTGATCTCAGTTTTAGATCCTAATAATAAAAAAATTCAATGGTTAATTTCAAATATATATTTTTCTCGACATAGAACTAAAAGAAGAATATCTGAGATTAGTGTCAAAGTTGAACAGCATTTCTTAAATGTCTTAAAAAATTGCGTAGCATTCAGTTTAGCGTTGGATAAATGAACAGATATTCAAGATAAACCTCAAATAGCAGTATTTGTTAGATATACCTCAAAGGTAAACCATCGGTGGTGTACCTTGGTTGTAATGTAAGCTATTTTTTAAAATTAAAAAATTATGTTCGGATGTTCAATAAAAAATCCTAGCGAAAATATATATATATATATATATATATGTATATATATATATATATATATATATATATATATATATATATATATATATATATATATATTTATATATATATATATATATATATATATATATATATATATATATATTCAAAAATAATCTAACTTTATATATGTTTCCATAAAGAAACACCTTCAAAAAACGTTTATCTGACGCTACCTAAAAAACGTGGCCCAGAATTTTAGCAAAAAATTCGGTTCCGTAAAACGCGATTTCCAAATACCTAACATAAATATACATATATATATATATATATATATATATATATATATATATATATATATATATATATATATATATATATATATATATATATATACAGTTGCGAAAAAAAAAATAGCACCACTAAACGCATTTTCCTTTTCGTTAAGAAAACACCATGCAAAATAAAAATTTTTAATAGCTTTGCTGTTTAAAATATTAGCTAACATGTTTATTTTCTAAAACAAATCATTTTGAGAAAAAAACTGGTTGGTGTTGCTCAATTTAATCAAAAATGCCAATTCTGACCGAAAAATAAAATAGCACCACACACTCTTTAGTTGCAAAATACTCTGGTAACGGTAAAAAATAAGTGTGAAAATAGGAAGCGTTGGGTTTTTTTTTGCTGTTTTATTTGTTTTATGTTAGTGCGTATTAGTAGGACACATTTACATATAAAAATGGGACGCGAAAAGGATTTTAGTGCAGAAAAACGAAAACTGATCTGAAAGTTGATATCAGCAGGGAAATCTTATAGAGAAGTTGGTCGTTTAGTTGAGTGTTTCAATGAAATGATAAGAGATGCCAATAAATTTCAAGAAAAGCATGAAACACGTGGTCGAAAACGTTCTATTTCAACATTGCTGGCCAATCGCTTAGTCGGAAAGGCTAAAAAGAAACCTTTTAAAACAGCTACCGAGCTGAAATAGGACTTTAACATCAATGCAACAGTACAAACAGTTCGGAGTTGTCTGCGAGTTAATGAATTAAAAGCCTGAAGCCTCAGAAAAGTTCGACTTCTAAGTGCCAAACACGTTGTAAAGCGTATTGCCTTTGCTAAAAAACACTCAAATTGGCCAATCGAAAAAGCGAGGAATGTTTTATGGACAGACGAAAGTAAGATTGTGCTTTATGGTGGAAAAGTCTCTCGGGCGTATGTCAGAAGACCGCCGAATGCAGAATACAATCCAAAATATATCATCAAAACTATTAAACATGGAGATTACAGTATAATATGTAGTATGAGTTGGGCATGCTTTTCTTATTACGGAGTAGGGCCCATTCATCACATTACTACTATTATGGACTAACACGTTTATGTTGATATATTGGATAAAGTAATGTCGCCGTATGCAGACTATGAAATGCCGTTATCCTGGGTGTTCCAACAGGACAATGATCCAAAGCACACTAGCAAGAAGGCGAAGAATTGGTTTGAGGAGCATAAAGTAAACGTTATGAAGTGGCCAGCACAGTCACCAAATCTTAACCCAATCGAGAATTTGTGGGCTGACGTAAAGTAGGTGGTTGCTGCTGCCAAACCCACCACGAGGGAGTGACTTTGGAACGTAGTTAAGAGACATGGAGCGAAATTTTGCTAAAGCGATGTCAGGATTGGTTAACTCGATGCCAAGACGTTGTGTAGCCGTCATCGCCAATAAATGTCACGCTACAAAATACTAATATGTTAAGAAATAACTAATATTTATTGTAAAATGTTCAAAACAATTGATCTCATAATATTTCCTTATTTTAAAGTACACATTAAAGCTGTGGTGCTATTATTTTTTTCCTGTTTTATTTGATTTCTTTTGAACTTTCCTTTAATAAATGAATACTTTATATTAAAACTTGTATATTTTGTTTTTTATAAAAATCCTAAGCCATTGTACTTTTAAATATGTATTTAAAAGATTTTCAAACTATCAAAAAAAGTTAAAAATTCTAATATGAACCAATTTTTAGTGGTGGTGCTATTTTATTTTTCGCAGTTCTCTCTCTCTCTCTCTCTCTCTCTCTCTCTCTCTCTCTATATATATATATATATATATATATATATATATATATATATATATATATATATATATATATATATATAATATATATATATATATATATATTTATATATATATATATATATATATATATATATATATATATATATATATATATATATATATATATATATATATGTATATATAAGGGTGTCCCGTTTTCAGGGTCACATTTTATTTTGACTGCTCCTAGCATTTTTCTGCTGCGCATATGTGAGAAAATGTGATCTGTAGAGTTTTAGAGTTCTAACTTTATTTTGTGGCCTCACAAGGCACCTTAAGTTTCAAAAACCATGGTTTTTGGGTGAAAAAAGCCTATTTTTACAGTGCTTGTGTTGTCACAGTTCAAAAGATACAGGCTAATATTATGTTGAACCATATTTTATTAACCCTCATTAGTTAGAAAAAAATTGAGAGCAATTTGAATAAAACCGTTAGTTAGGTTTGAAATGAGTTCAAAGATACGCAGTTGACACAATTTACCCAGTTTTATGTGGTGTGACGAGGTTGACAAAATTAAACAAAATACTGATCTAATCATTATGAAATGGATCTAAATCGATTTCCGAACTAGGGGTCTTCCAGCGTTTCTTTTCCGGCCCACTGCTAGGAGAAAATCTTGCCTTAGCACTTCATCATGGCTTCCATCGACAAAGTCCTGTATAAGCCTAACATTCCTCTCTGCAGCATTACATTACATCATTAGTTACAAGAATGTTGGAGATAAAATTCTTGAACTTTGTGTAGCCAGACAATCTGTTCCACTTACTGGGTGGAATCTTCATCCATTCAAGCTGCTGCCTATCCATTTTGAAGATGTTAAATATCAAAATGGATTCTGAATTAACAAACTCAGACAACTTGGGCCTCTCTCCTTCTTTGTCAATGAAACCTGATACATTAACCTTCTTATACATCAAACTTGATACATAAATCTTCTTATACTTCTTAAGATCCTTTTCCTTTGAATCATTTATCATCAGGATTTTCAGCAATTTCAGTCTTTTCCTCATCTCACACTCCAGGATCCAGTAAACTAAATGGGATTAGAGTTAGATGAAGATACCATTATGGTTCGCAATCCTATCGAGACATTTGGCTGCAACATTAGATCTGCTCTTCATGATTAACTTCATCTTCCAGATTGCTTCTATGTCATGTCTTGGAAATATTACAGACTGTGACAAGGTTAAGAACCACTTTGCATAATACAATGCTACAAACTCAGAGATGGCCTGAACTTCTCTTTTTGTAGAAGTTGTGGAAACAATATTTATCATTTGGCTCAGAAAATGCAGCTTCATATAATATATAGTCTGCGCGATTAACCTTGCATCAGGAATTGTTCCAGGTTGTCGAACTGTTAGTTGATCAAACTCCTGGGATAAATAGAACTGAACAATATCTGCTAGCTCCCAATAATCACCTCTCGGTATTCTGTCTTCATCCAACAACTTTGTAATGATTTCTAGGGATACTCTAGCAGCATTATTAAGTTGTTGATTTACTCCATATTTGAATTTGCAAATTTTATTTTGATTAATCTGAATAAGAGAAAACTCATCCAACAGTTTCTTGAAGAGTTGATTATCTGGACAAGAGGTTGTCTTGAAGAGCTTTGCAACATTTTTAGTATGACACTCATAGCCATGATGTCTGCAAGCAAGATGCATAACAGGTCTTTCAAGATAGATGTGTAACCTGGAATTTCCTCCTTTTTCTTTACCTGTATTTGACGCAGTAGTTTCAAATACTAGACCTTTAATGTCTTTTTAGAGTAAGTTTTCTTCTAAAATCTCAATAATCTTATTAGTCTGACAGGAGGTATTTCAAGCACAAACTGTTTTCCATCACAAATTACTGTCAATGCTAATCGCTCTCTTTTGAGTTTCTTTCAATAAGTATACTCTTTGACTAGCTTTCCATCATAATGAAGAATCATGTTTGATCCAGCTTTTGCTCTTAAAACTTCCCTGGCTTCGTCCGCTGTTTGCTGTATGATCATTCTACCAATTCTGTGTATATTGGATTTTGACATACCTTAACTGGAAAGTCTACTCGTATCAGCCACCTGGTTTAAAATATCGGATTGAGCTCAGATGCTTACATGTTTAACCTTCGAAATAAGGACAGTATCTCCTACTACATTCTTACTCCTGCCTGTTAAGATCTTTGAGCAGAATAAATGTACCTTTTATCTTTCTTCCCAATGTACATTTTTCTGCAACTTCTTTGATCATTTATGAAAATGGTATCTTCGACCTTGTCTAATTGAGATCATTTCTTATCTTTCTCTAATATTTGAATCATAACATCAAAAAGAGCAGGCAAAATATTGTCTTTGAAAATTATCCTCTTTTCTTCTTCTATAGTGTTTTGCCTTATTTGAAGAGAAATCAATTTTTCGTGCTTGGCTAGCAATTTACTTATTTGTACTTTGTCCGCTCTGGATGTTGGAATTTCAGCATTTTCATTATTTGTAGTGACCTTTTAAACCAAACACTGACAATTTTCCTCACAAATGAGCTTGAAATCAAGAGAGAATCCACAGCACAGAAGGGTGTTATCTTTGATCTTAGGATTTTTAGACTTTAAAAAAATAATAATGCTCCAAAATGTCTTTGTTAGAAGGGAGTTGACTCTCATTCAACTTGTCACTTAAACTCTTTAGATGAAAAAAATTTTTCTTTTTTCTGGTTTTAGCCATTCCGTTCAATTAAGTTTACTCTCCGCACTGGAGTCAAATAATAACTATAATAGGCAGAAGTTTATAAAAGTGTCCTAACACTTACAGAATTATAAAGTGTTCTTTCACTTAAAAAGATAAAGTTTCTCAAAGTTCCAATAATAGCGATTTAACTTTGAAGCCCTTTTGGTAATCCTTTAGTTTAGCGGCGTAATATTATTTTACTTTTTGGGACAATGCAAAAAAGCGACTTTTTACGCCACTTAACTGAAGGACTATCCTGATCCATATAAGCCCCCTCCCCAAACCCCTAGGTCAGAATTCGCTCACCACATTTACATTATAGTATTCTCCCATCCCCTCCCCCATCTCTTATTTATATGACTCGCAATATTATAGGCATTTTTACATGTTTCAAATCTTGCATAAAACTGGGTAAATTGTGTCAACTGCGTACCTTTGAATTCATTTCAAACCTAGCTAACGGTTTCATTCAAATTGCTCCCAAAATTTTTCTAACTAATGAGGGTTAATAGTACATGGTTCAATATAAGATTAATCTGTATCTTTCAAACTGTGACTACACAAGCCCTGTAAAAACGGGCTTTTTCACCCAAAAATCATGATTTTTGAAACAGCAGTAGCAGACCCCCACAAAAATCAAAAAAATTTACAAAATTTTTTAGTTTGATTTCGATGCAGAATTTAACAGAGATTGGTAATATAAAAACTCTTATTTGTAATTTAATTTGGTTTTTTAAGTAATTATGTTTTAGTGCACCTCGGTTTTTAGACTTCCTTAGTTGCCGCCATAGCAACGGGTTTGTTGATAGGTTTTTAACTTTTTAATCAGTAGTTTGGATGAAATTTAAGTCCTAAAAACATCTTGTTTGCTTAATTTTATTACCAGGGCTCAAAACAACCTTAAGATAGATTCCACAGCATGAACTCTAGTCAATAAAGTCGTATCTTTTGACTATATTTGCATGCTCGTTTTAAAAGCTTATTTAAAGTTTTTATTTTATATTTTAAAAAATGACTCGTAGTACGATTAGAAAAAGTAAATATAAGTTCAAAGGCAATCAGTACACATGCAGCAAAAAACATAAAAATACTTTACCTTTATCAATTGCATGTTGTTCAAGTGCAAAGAAGTTATTTTCGAAAATGAATACTACTCAATGTACTCAATGTCGAGGGTAAGAATGATGATTATGAAAATAATTATAACTTTATTATGAACTTTTCCATCTTAAAAAGATTATTTAGTAAGTAATTATTGTTGCTTTTCGAGAAATAGGAAAAGGTTATGCTTCTATAGAATATTTAATTGTTGCATGGATATGCCAAGGCCAATTGCAAAAAAAAAACTATGGTAAGATTAAAAAGTTACTCCACAGTGCTTATGTTGAAGCAGCTAATAGTTGCACTTTGAATGCTGCAAAAGAGATATTGCTTTGTTGGATGATATTGTTTTATTGGATGATAACAGTCATAATGTAAGTATTGTTGATTGCCATGTTTCTGTAGATGGTACATGACAAAACAGAGGTTATACATCCATTAACGGTGTTGTAACTTTGATATCAACAAATAATCAAAAATGTATAGACCATTTTGTTTTATCAAGACAATGCAAAGGTTGCGAATATTAGAACAAAAAAAAGAATAAACCTGTTTATAATAATTGGCAAAATACTCACAATTATCTTATTAACCACGTAAAATCTTTAGGATCAATTGAATCTGTGGGTGCCATTGAAATGTTTGGACAATCTGTGGAGAAGTACAAACTAAGGTATACATCTTATATTGGAGATAGAGACACATCCTCGTATAATGATGTTATTAAGTCTGAATCATATGGACCTAATGTTAGTATTGATAAAAAGGAGTGTATTGGGCAAATTCAAAAGCGCATGGGAACACGATTGCGAAACTTGCGTCAATTAATGAAACTAAATATACTGTCTGGTGGGGGGAAAATGATGGGTAAAGGGCGATTAACAGGTAGGGCCGTAAATACTTTGCAGAACTATTATGGTGCTGCAATAAACAAAATCTTAAAAGCATTTATGAAATGGAAAAGGGTGTTTGGGCAACACTTTTCCATAGCTCAAATATTATTGGTGAAGCAGAACGGCATAAATTTTGTCCTCGATGTATATACAGCTGGTGCATGTGGCAGTCAAATAAATTAACAGGTAAATCGAATTACAAAGCTAAATTAAATCTTCCATTAGCAATAACAGAAATTTTAAAACCTATCTTTCAAAATTTAAGCAGAGATGAATTATATATCAGAGATGAATTATTTATATGAATTATATAATTTATATTATCCAAGTGTTTGCATGGACAGACGCAAAGTAATAACGAGGCGATCAACAACTTCATTTGGAAAAAATGTTCTGAAGATGTTTATGTTAGCCGAAGTACTCTTGAAATAGCTGTATCATCTGCTGTTTTAGAATTTAATGATGGAGCAACTGGGCTATATAAAGTTTTTCAAAAACTGCAGATAAAAACCGCTCGATTTATGCACATTGGGACAATTAAAAAAATTTAAACTCGAATAGGTTATATGACCAAAACGACTTCCACAGCAGGTATCAGTAGAAGAAAGGGGCTGAGAGCAACAAAAAAAGGATTTATAGATAAAGAAAATGAAGAAGGAACATCATACTCTGCTGGTGGTTTTTAGAATGATAACAATTTTATTTATTTTTTATTACGAAATCTGTAAAAGCATTTTTCTTATGTTTCATTTTTTTAATACTTTGCAACACATTAAACACGTTTTCTCAACTTCTAATAAAGATTTTAATTTGAAATTTTCAGGAAATGTTCCTTGATGTGTTGTCTGGGGTTTGTACCTCAACAAAGGTCTAATTTTTATATTAAGTACAATTTTTTATTTTTTTAGGTACTTAATTTTACTAATTAAAAAAAAAAAATCTTTTATTTTATTATCTTTTAAAATATTTACCCGTTTTACACAAAAGTGGTTGAACCCTAGTTAATAGTTCTCCTAACAGACCTTGAAAATTTGGAATCAGTAGCATATACCAAACTTTTAGAATCTTGTTTGAAAATTTTTCAAAATGGTTCCTTAAATGTCTAACTACTCCCTGGTTACTTTTTTGCAAAATTTCAAAATAATAATAAAAATATTTAATTGATATAAAATAGAATTTAATTGCAATTGATGCTCCATTACAACAATTTAAGCAACTTTATTTTAAGGGGATCTGCTACTTTAACGTGGTTCTATACCATTAAAAATAGAAAATTTCAACTTTTTTTTTTTACATAATTTTATGCCAAATTTATACTAGTTTAAGATTTTAAAATAATTTTAGCAAAATTCAGAGCACAAGTTGGTATATTTTTAATTTTAAACAAAGTGCTAAAATTGTTTTCCGTAGTTACGCCCCGAGCAACGGCATTTTCAAAATCAAAAAAGTTTTCTCTGATCATTTTTTACCCACTGCTAAAGTGAATGTTTGAAAATATTATATTATCACTGCATTTTTAAATTATAGTTTCCCAACTTTTAAACTCATTTTTTGGCTATACTTTGCAAGAACAAAACGATATTAACCCTGTGCCTCATTTAATTTAATTTAGTAAATTGGTAATACAGTTAAAATTTTGTTATGGGTCGAAGAAATTCAGGTTACAAACCTTTAAAATGAGTATTTCATGGAAATCGATATGTAGTTGCTCCACCAGAAACAATAGAGAATCCAATTCCTAATTCAGAAATCATTATAAATGAAGCCCCATGTTCAGCAAGCGGTTTATAATTGAAAAATAATAACGTGAAGGAAGCAGATTTAAATATATCTTATTTGCTAATAGACTTTAATATTTTGGCAGAAACAATACGTTTGCATTCATTTTTCCCAGAATGTAATCAAGTGGGATTATTTACTCAAAATTTAACAACAGAAAAGAAAGGATGGGCAAATAAAACGAGACTTTCCTGTACTTATTGTCAATGAAATAAAAATATTTTTACCTCTTAAGAAATTTTTTTATCAAAAAAAGTGGTTAAAAATGTTTTGACATTTATACTAGATGTGTTATAGCATTTCGAGAAATTAGCATAGGTCAATTCATCAGTTCAGACCTTTTCGCGTATACTAAGTTTAACAGATCCTATAAATCTCAAAGCTTATAACGAAATTAACAACAAAATGAGATAAGCATTAACAACAAAATTAGATTCATACATGACTGCAGCTAATGAAAGTATAATCAACGCAGTAAGGGAATGCAAAGCCAATGTAGATGAAGTTGTTGAATGTACTGTATCTCTAGATAGGACATGGTAAAAAAGTATATCTTAATGATGTATCTTAATGATAAAAAAGAATATCTTAATGATGTTGCTACAGCAATATCTCGTACTAACAATAAAGTTAATAAATATGAAGTACTTTCAAAAAAGGGTCAAGCTTGCCTGTCATGGCATAATAAAAAAGGCACAAAAATATATATATATTAAAGTAATATAGTAGTTAATAGTACTTAATAACAGGTAGTTAATAATATTAGGTAGTATAATGCCAAATATATAACACCACCCACAACTGTTCAATAAACCACAAGGACTCAGCAGGCTCAATAGAGACACAATAAAATTATGTTGGAGATGGTGACAGCAGTCCCTTTCTTTAAGTTGTAAAGAGTAAGCCATATGGTGAAGATCTCGTTATTAATAAACTTGAATGTGTTGGTCACATACAAAAAAGACTTGGGAATAGACTACATTCACTACGACAGAGTATGAAAGGACAAATTTTAGTAGATGGGAAAAAACTTGAAGGAAAAGGGCGCTTAACTGATCTAATCTGCTATTAACTTACTGCAAAACTACTTTGACATGTCCATCAGACAAAACTCTAAAGTTTATAGCATGAAACTGCAGTTTTGCTTCATTATAGTAAGTCGGACACTAAAAGCTCAAAGACATCTATATTGTCAAAGAACCAATGATAGTTGGTGCAAATAGTACAAACTAAATGTGAAAAGATTAAATTATGAACGTAAATTGTCATTGCCTGCTGCTATTAAAAATGCTTTAAAACCAATTTTTACTGAGCTAAGTACTGAAAGTTTATTAAATAAATGTTTGCATGGAATGACCCAGAATGTCAATGAATCACTTAATGCAATGATTTAGCCTAGATGCCCTTAAAGAGAACATTGCAGTCAAAAAATAATTAAAATTGGGGTTTGTTTAGCAATTATTCATTTTAATGATGGTTTTAATGGGCTTCGTAATGTATTTAAATTTTTAAACACCACTCCTGTCAAGTAGTTCTTATAAAGAGCAAAGAAAAGTTTTAAGAGCTAAAAGAAAGGGTTTTATTGATGAACAGACATACACAAATGGCTGTGAGTCTTATATGAGTGGAGCATATTGATTTTTTCATGTGTTATGTTACTTTCATGCTTGTTATTTTCTATATATTTTCTAATTTTCGTTTTTCTCAGTTTTTGATTTTTGTCTATTTTTAGTCACCGTTTCCAGAACAAAAATTCCTAGGTTTTACAGTTTAACCTAAAACTTTTTCCAAGTTTTTTACTTTGTATGTTTTGGAGTTTTGGTCTAAGAACTAACATAACTATAGTCACTTTTTGATATATATATATATATATATATATATATATATATATATATATATATATATATATATATATATATATATATATATATATGTATATATATATGGTCTTTTATCTATAAAATATAAACTAATCAATAAAATTTATTGACTTTAGTTCAAACTGTTCTTCATAATAATACAAAACTTTTTGAAAAATTTTATTCAATGAGAAAATATGGTTCAAAAGTTATTAAGGAAACAATATTTGGGGCATTTCGGGTACCAACAATTTAGCCCGTAAAAAAAATTTTTTTAGTCTTTTTAGTTTTTTTTTCTTTTTTCATATCTGGGCATCCTATTATATGCAGTAAACAGTGTTTTAAGGTCAAGCTGACGTGACACAATATATATCTCTTTTATACATAGACACACATACTTACACATATAAATATTATATATATATACATATATATATATATATATATATATATATATATATATATATTTATATATATATATCTATACAGTGGAGGCAGAACGTCATATATATATATATATATATATATATATATATATATATATATATATATATATATATATAATATATATATATATAGATATATATATACAGTGGAGGCAGAACGTCATGCACCCAGCAACTTTTACAACAAAATTTTGATTTTAGAATAGGTTTTAAAAATAAAAACAACCAGATTTCAAGTTCTTTAATGTCAAGGTCGTTTACTTTGTGTAGGAAATTTAAAATTTTTTGCGACTTGATTTTGATAACACTTTATTTATTTGTATTTTGGGCTTGTAACTTACCAGTCCATGTTTTTTTGTATTTGTTTTTCGGTTTTTAGTGGAATTAATTGTAATTTTTACATTGGTTGCATTATTTATTGTTTTATTTTGGAAAATGGAGGTTAATATGACGGGCCTAATTGTGCAATTAAGACTTAGCATTTTTACTTGCTTAGCATTTATTGAGTATTATTTTTCATTCTAAATATTGTTTAATGATGTATTTCTAATTACTTAGTATTGCTATAAAACATTTTTTTTATTTTATATTTATTTTTATAAAATTATTATCATGACTGGAGCGAAAAAGCTGACTGCGGAGGGGCGGCTGGAGGTGGTTGTGCAGGTCAGGAATGGGTCGACTTTCGATGCAGTGGCTCAGAAAATGGGAATAAGCAAGTCAACAGTTACTTAGCTGATGAGGAAATACAGGGAGACAGGATTGATGGCTGATAGATCCCGCAGTGGTCGTCCGAAGAAGACTAGAGATGATCGTCTTCTTGTCCGAATGAGCTTAGCGGAAAGACAGTTAACTGCACCCTGATATAGCTACCAGGCTGTATAGACTATATAGAATCAAGGTGGCTGTTAGGACTGTTAGAGCCAGGATGCAGAAAGCTGGTTTAAACACATGTGTGGCTGCGAAGAAGGCACTGTTAACTTGTAATCACCGCCGGAGGCGGAGAGCATTTGCACTGATACATCGTGGCTGGACCATCGATCAATGGAAACAGGTTCTCTGGAGCGATGAGAGCAGTTTTCAAGTGTTTAGTGGTGGGAAGAGAGTTTTAGTGAAGAGAAGAGTGCGTGAAGGATACCACAGCAGTTGCATTAATGCTACTGTGAAGCACGGAGGAGGGTCTATCATGGTTTGGGGTTGCATGTCATAGTCCGGGATAGGTCAATTGTACCGCTGTGTAGGTGCAATGAAGCAGGACCAGTACATTGGAGTCCTAAGAGATTACATGCTGCCTTCAGCTGGTGCTTTATTTGGCAGACAAGGTGAGTTTATCTTTCAGCAGGACAACGCACCCTGTCACAAAACTAAGCGGGTATGTGATTTCTTAACCTCCAAACGTGTACGAGTCTTGGAGAGGCCTCCTCAGAGCCCTGACCTCAATCCCATTGAACATCTGTGGGAGATCATCTTCCGAAAGCTGCAGGTATCCAAACCCACTGGTTTGGAAGATTTGTGGAGGTGTTTGAATGAAGCGTCGGAAAGCAGAAATCAAAAACCTTACATTCATTGGTCGAGCCCATGCCACGGCGTATCATGCATGTCCTCAAAGCCAAAAGCGCTCATACAAAATATTAAACATATAATTATTTTTATTTTTAAGACATTTATATTTCATGTTGCTAACATTTAGGACAGTTATTAGTGTTTTTTAAATAAAATTTATATGTGTAAATAGAAAGAAAGTGTTATTTTTCAGTTGGGTGCATGACTTTTGCCGCCACTGTATATATATATATATATATATATATATATATATATATATATATATATATATATATATATATATATATATATATATATAACCGCGATGTATATATCTTTTATACATACATACATACAGATATAAATATATATATATATATATATATATATATATATATATATATATATATATATATATATAAGCAGTGTATATATCTGTTTACATATAAACATATATATATATATATACATGTATATATATATATATATATATATACATATATATGTATATATATACATATATATATATATATATATATATATATAAGCAGTGTATATATCTGTATACATATAAACATATATATATATATATATATATATATATATATAAGCAGTGTATATATCTGTATACATATAAACATATATATATATATATATATATATATATACATGTATATATATATACATATATATATATATATATATATATATATGTATATATATATATATATATATATATAGGACTCACATTAACATTTTATTTTATAGGTGGTCTATGCTATGAATGAGAGGGATTTAGCCATTGCTATTAACGACATTCTAAATTGCAACCATAATAAACTTATTAAAAAATATATATATTTAAAAGGCGAGAAGAATGGACATCATTTGATAGAAAGAAGTTAATTACTAGAGGAAACCAAACAAACAACTATTTTGATAATACTCTAAGGATTCCTAAAAGTTATTGTTCTCCAACGTTGCAAAGCATTTAACATTGTTGCTCTTATTGACTACATATGCTTTGTGTGGGAGGCATCTTATCAATATAGAACTTTAGAATTTGCTTAAAATAGAGTACCCTCTGCATCTAAAAAAGTCATTAAAAACGTAAAATTAAATACCATGATTTTAATTAACACATTGATGGTATTAGTAACTATTACACTGTGAAAAGTGTTACAAAACCACTGGCACTAGAACACGAAGTAAACACAGAAGTTGGTTTATGCTCCTGTTGAATTGGGCAATTTGGTACTTTTTGCAAACATTAAGCAATGGTTCAAGAAATTTATGGTGGAATTTTTCTGAATTCTCCTGCCATCACTCCAGAATGCAAATTTAAGCACTTAGAGAAGACTGTCCTCCACCTGAGTGTTTTCTCTCTATAATGGAAATGAATGTGTACAATGAGACACAACAAAGTTTGTCTCTGCTTAGTAATTCAATTACTACATTTGAAACCAATTCCCTTTCACCAGCAGAAAATCCAACAATAAACTAATTGGTGCAAGATTTTGATCGCGCACATCAGCAAACAGTAAGGTCAGAGTACTATATGCGAATAAAGCGAAAAGAAAATATGTGCACTAGCAATAAAATCAGCAGTTAAATTAATACCAAGCTGAAATGTGTTCTTAGCATCCCTAAAGCTGTAGATTCACTGTTATACATTAAGAGAAGTGTATTTGCCACTGGTAGGAGTAAAAGTATAATTAAAATACAACCAAGTTCAGTTGGCAGACGCATTCACGCAAAATTACAGTCTCGAAAGAGTAGCTGTTGGTCGTCCTCTTTAAGAAGGTAAAATAAAAAGACGAAAAATATTAACAATAATGCAGCAAATGCAAAATCACATTGAAAAAGACTTTATATTGTTATTAAATATATGATAGTAACGCTATATAAATTATTGAGCACAGTAGTAAATCTCAGCTAAAAAGAGTTATTTATAGTTTGCTAAAAATCTTTTGTTAATGATGTTATATAAATAAAAAATGAGGTATACATAAAAATCTTTTTTAGTGGTGGCATTGTTCCAGACAAAGAATGGCTACAAAATGAACTAAATTTTCCTACTACTTCCACTGATCAGGATAACTCTGCTCTTATTCCAACAAAAATATCTGGTAGACCGAGGTGAATTTTGATAATTCAAGTACCAAAACAATAGGATCAGTATAAGCGTAACTGATTACTCAGCTTTTGTTGATTTACAAAATTTAATAGACCTTACTGCCGCTCGACTAGTTTGTCTGCAAAAAATCTGGTTAGTTCAGAAGCCTTAACCTAAACATTTTTACACATTCAACATAAAACTGGTTTTGATGGATCAGCAAGGGAATCAATTAGCTGGGAGTTATTGAACTTTAATAACCTAAGGAATCTTCACAGAAAAGGGAGTTTATTTCTTACTTGTGTTGTTCCTTTAGAATTGATTGGATTTGATGAGTCACAAAAGAATGTTGTTTCACAAATATATGCATGTCTGTATATATATATATATATATATATATATATATATATATATATATATATATATATATATATATATATATATATATATACATATATATATATATATATATATATACTATATATATATATATATATATATATATATATATATATATATATATATATATATATATATATATAGAAGTGTGATTGGAAATTTTTATAAACAAAACATAAACAGTGGAAAGAAATTTACAGTGGATCATTTTAAGAAAATGGGAATCGCTATATCTACAATTTATGACATAATTAAAAGGTCTGAAAATAATTTGCCAATGAATAGAAAAATCGGTTGCGGCAGAAAACCTTTTAAAATTACACCAGAAAAGAGAGAGTCCATGATTGCAAGAGCAGAAGAGAGAATCGGGATTTCGCAAAGAAAATTGGCACTAAAATATAAGATAAGCGTTTCATACGTAAATAGATTATTAAGCATGCATGGACTAAAGTATACCAAAAGAAAAAATGCACCAAAAACAACAGAAAAGCAAGAAATTAAACAAAAGAAAAACTTATTAAAACTTTCAAAAACTTTTTTCAAGCCATTAAATGAGTTTGAAATCATCATGGACGATGAATCTTATTTCTGTGTAAATGGTGCAAATTGTTCACAAAACTCTGGCTACTATACAAAGGATAGTTCTCAAACTGATCCTAACATTAAATTCAACTTCAAAAAAAATTTGACGAGAAAGTTCTCGTTTGGATTGCAATCAGTCGTTTTAGTCATTCATCGCCTTATTTTGCTGTAAAAAACTGTGCACTGGATGCAAAAACTTATTCTAAAAAATGTATTACAAAAAGACTTCTTCCATTTATAAATTTCAAGCATCAAAACATGAAAATTTTATTTTGGCCTGACGGAGCGAGATGTCATTATGCAAAACACACATTAGAAACTTACAACACTTTAGGTATTAACTTTGTCGACGCTAAAGATAGCCCCCCAAATGTACCGCAGTTAAGGCCAATTGAAAATTTTTGGGCACATTTAAAAGCAAAAGTTTATGGAAATGGATTTACTGCGAAAAATCTTGACCACCTTAAGAATAGAATTCGATTAAAGTTGAAAGAGTTTGATCCAGACTACTTTTTCAACCTAATGGATTCAGTCAAAACTAAAGTTCGAAAAGCCGCTGATTTAGGACCACTTTCGGTTATAAAATAGTTAACAATGTCCAGTCACTCATTTTAGTTAAAATTTTTGTCAAAAATCGATTAATTTTGTATTCAATTAAGAACAATTTTTCATTCCGGATTTTTTGTGAACAGACGTTATATATATATAAATATATATACACATGTATGTATATAATTGTATATACATATATATATATATATATATATATATATATATATATATATATATATATATATATATATATATATATATATATATATATACATATATATATATATATATATATATATATATATATATATATATATATATATATATATATATATATATATATATATATATATATATATATATATATATATATATATATATATATATATATATATATATAGATATATGTATATATATATATATACATATTTATATATATATATATATATATATATAGATATATGTATATATATATATATACATATTTATATATATATATATATATATATATATATATATATGTATATATATATATATACATATTTATATATATATATATATATATATATATATATATATTTATATATATATATATATATATATATATTTATATATATATATATATGGACGTGTCAATATTTATGGTAAAATACACTTTTTTAAATTTAGAAAAAATAGTAGTGAAAAAATATAATTTCATAATTTTTTAATAGGAGTGATATTTTTAAAAATAAAATTATTTCGGTGCTAGCTTTGTAATTTTTCATTTTATTATTACTTATTTTGGTTATTACCAAAATAAGTACTAAAAATGCGTAACTATACATTTGTTTTCATTTATACTTCATATTCCTACCAAATGGAAAGCTCCGGTAAACTTATTTAGGTTATTAAAGATGTCAAATAGAGCAAGGAATATATTATTTATTAGAGCAAACTTGTAGGCAAAGGAAAAGAACTTTATGTATCTGAGCTTTCAACAGCCAGAGATATTTTACGATATAGTATACTGTTAAGTGAAATTAGTGATAAAAAATACGAGGAACTATACTGTACATCAGCTAGTAACTGATATGGTACCAGGTGTTCTTGGTCAATGGTTAACGGCAAATGCACTTTTAGCATATCCAGTTGTAATCTATGAAAAACAATTTTTAAAAGACTCAAATATTTATGGAAATTGGCTGTTGACTTTAGTAATGGATGTGGGAAAAAGCTGAAAAAGCAAGATATTTTTTAAATTTAGACAAACTTGTGGACATTTTAGTATAAATGTGCTTCAGAATGTATGAAAAAAATTCATATAAAATGCAAATGTAAAAGAGAGGAGAAAATACCAATTGAAGAGCTTCAATTCATTCATTCTTAGAGAACGCTTTGGAACTTTTTCAATTGGTGGTGCAGATAGGAAAAAATTTTTAAAAATTGAAAAAAAGCAACAACAAAAAGTAGCAACGCTAGCAATGATAAAGAAAAAAAGGTAGCCGGTTAATTAGAAGGCTTTAAATATTTGGTTAGCGTTCCATTAGATGACTCAAAACGCGAAATGCGAAAAGCAAAACAACACAGACCTAAAAAGTTTTTGTATGCTAATACGCATGCGTTTAAAATGGAAACTTTATTTTGGAATCATCGCGCCAGATATTTTTTAAAACGAGGTTCGTTGGCATTTTTAACAGTTTACCAAAATTCGTTTTTTATAAGTTTTTGAATCATTTTTCAAATCAAAATGAGTGAAGATAGTTCTTCTCAAGAGTTGGAAGATTCCTTGGGTAATTTTTTCATATAGTTACATCTTTTTATTTAAAGTTTAAATCAAGAAAATTTGAATGTGAATATATGTACCAGACTGTTCACCATTACATGTGAACAGACTGGTACATATATCCACATTCAAATTTTCTTGATTTTAACTTTAAGGATTCAGTAATGCTGCTTGTTATAAAATTTTATAGCAAACAGCATTAATGAATCCTTAATAGTTTTTCAGTGATGGAATATTATAAGAAGATAATGCAAGAGTATTTTATGTTTTATACAATTAAGTAATTATTGCTTTGGCTATTTCTAAATAGATTCACATCGAGATTCACTGCTGCAGTTTCAAACCAGGCTTCAGATTTAGAAATTAAGCACATTTTATCTACATATGCAGATGTTTGCGCAAAAATTAAAGAACATGAAATTTTACAACAGTGCATTATGTTGTAGCTTTCAAAAAAGTAATGGAAAAAAATATTGAAGGTTTGAATGACTTTTAATGCCTATTTTATTACTAGAATTAGTTTTGTTTTTTAAATTATTTTGATTTTAAAAATAATTTAAAAAACAATTTATTTTAAAAAATCATTAAACAATATCCTTTTATTAGTTTAATTAATTGCTTAAACAATTAGCATATTAACTTACTGGTTAAAAAGTTAATATGTTAATAGTATAGCTAAGTAGAGCAAGTTTTCATTTTCACTGATGCATTTATATTAAAAACCTTAAAGGCAAACAATTATGATTTAAGTTTTATGTTTCAATTTGATTTTTTTAATGAAGATGTAATGAAGAAAAATCACAAGGTGTATTTTGAGCATAAAGATTATCCCTACTCAGGAACACCCTTCATTTTTTCGTCATCCAGTATTCTTGACTGCCAACATGGAAAAGACAAAGGTTGTGTAGCAAAGTCTAAGTACAGAGAGAAAAAAAATCAAGAAGCTGTAAGTGTAATTTCTTAGGCAATAAAATTGTAGTTGTTACAGTGATACTGCTCTAATTTTTTTGCAGTTAGTAATATTAATACACACATTTTTATATACTCATATTTTAAAACAATTTGGTCATTGTTATATGTGTATATATATATATATATATATATATATATATATATATATATACACTTTTTTATATAATAAGAAAACAAGCAAACGTGTTATAAAAAGTGTAATAAAAAGTTCTTATTCTTATTTTAAAAGTACTTTTTTTAAAATCTATTAGTAAAAG
>NC_088920.1:67262500-67427500 GCF_038396675.1 Hydra vulgaris | reverse complement strand
CTACATATACATTATATTATACATATATTATATATATATATATATATATATATATATATATATATATATATATATATATATATATATATATATATATATATACATGTTCTTATATTATGTAATGTTCATATGGGTTGTTGATAATTGTGTTCTTATTGTTTTTTATTCTGTTAACTTATCATTTTATTATTAGTTACTGTATATATTTTGCTGCCAAAAAATTCAAGTTTACTAAGTTTTTTGTTTCTTAGTTCAATGAGATGGACAGGGGATCATGATGTGTTTTTTCTTCGTGAAATTTTGTTACATGAACCAAACCAGTTCAAAAAAGGGTCCATAGAAAGAGGGAAAAGTTGGGAAAAGATTGCGAGTGTTCTTAATTCTACAAGTCAACCATTTTTTAAAGTTAAGTCACGAGCTGTAAGAGATCGTTTAAATGTTTTAATTGAAAACCATAAAAAAAAAACCAGAGATGAAGAAAAGGCATCTGGAATTGATGTCATAGAATCAGAGGTTGATATAGCTGTTGCAGATATAATCGATAGATTCAAAGAAGCAGATGAAGCACACACATCGCAAAGTGATGCCAAAAAATTAAAAGAAGTTGACGATCACAGTAAAGCTGCAGAAATGCGAAAGCGTAGTATGGAAACTTTATCTGAAACTAATGAAAGAAACAAAGGAAAAGCATCCAAGCGTACAAGAAATAATGGTTCAGAAACTATTATATAGTTACGAGAGAAAGGAGAAAGAGATGCGGTTATTAAAAAGGAAGAGCTTGAATTAAAAAAGCAAAGTCTTCAGAATCATTGTGATATGTTGAAGCTGTTTCAACAGCAACAAACAATGATGCAGGAAATGGTGCAACAACAATCGCAGCAGCAAGCGTCAATGGTTGAAATAATAAAACAACTTTCCAGGAAATAAATGACATTTATTTGTATATTATTGTAGTTTTATTTTTATACAAAGTATTCTTCAAGGGTAGGTGGAATAATATCAAAATAATTAGATGTCTGTGAACCATATAAACAACTTCGACCATTATTTAGTAAAGCGCAAACTATGTACATTTTCCCCACAGCATTTAGACCAATTTTTAAGTTTTTTCTAAAATCTAAAAATTTAAAATAATTCAAAATATCTCCAAACAACCATTCAACTGATACTCTGACTTCACTCATTTTTTTGTTCCAAATTTTCTGTTGTGGGGTTAACACTCCACCTTTAAATCCTGTTTGTAAATGCACCCTAAGAGGATATGCAGGATCACCATAAATACATAAAGGGTTACCTGCAGTATCAAATGAGTGTTGTCCTAATAAGTTTAATAAATTAGAATCCGCTAACATACCACTGTCATGTTTTTTTCCTTCAACTGGTCCAAATAAGTTAGTTATAAGTCCATTTGGAGCAACAAAAGATTGAAATTTTAGACTATGTATCTTTTTATGTCCATTGTATAATACTCTTTGGTTTTTTCCAGGTCTAGTTATTGGCCTAACAGTGCCATCTATAAATCCCCAGCAGTTTGCGAGAGGAGCCCCTTTGCGATGGATAGCATCAGCAAAAATCTCAAGGTTATTTGGAGAAAGCCAGTTTTGATTAAATGTTGTAAGTAGATGAATCCAGCGATCATAAAGAAAGTTCATAACTTGATTTGAAATCATGCTTAACTGTGGAACAGGTCGTCCAAAACGAGGTATCATGTCTAGCAATCTACAAGGGTATGAAAACCGTTTTAAAAAAATGCAGTGCCTCTATTGCAGTAACTTTCAATCCGTTATAACATACAAACTCTTAAGGTAGTTGAAGTACGTTGACTAAACGATATATATCACTCCTTAATAAATCTAAATTCGCTTTTGCATTCGTCGTCGGACATGCTTTCTAAACAAAACTGCCTATAACTCCAAAAAGGTAAATCAGGATTCTTAGAGACATTTAAATTGTACAGTAATAAGAATTCCTCGCTATCTATTATATTTGACTCTAATGCAAGTAATAAGTTATTTCTAACATTTCTTAAAGGAGCCATTTTTAATTTAGAAATTTTCCGTAAAACAATGTTGATTTTTTGTAACGGAAAGTCGCAAGTTATTTTATTTCAAAACGGCAACATAAAGATACAACCGCTCGTCCCAGACCTTTGAAGTCTTCGTTGCTGTTGCCGTTCTCATATCGTAAGCTCTCTATTGTCTCGATATGGGAACGAGCTTGCCTTTCTGGATGCAACATATCGTACAACTCGATATGCTCTTCCTCTTTTTTTTATTGTTGTTAAAACGAACGTTGATTACAGAGGCCTGCAAAATGAGAGTCATAACTTCCTCTCTGGAATTTGATAGCTGATTCTAGGGTATTTTGGTGCGCTGATTACGAATATGTACTTAGTTTTTCTCTATCACCTCCAGATTTTTCAAAAAAGTCACAGATAGAAAATAGCAAAAAAACAGAAGATTTCACATAAAAAAAATATATATTTAACACAGAACATTATTTTTAACTTAAAAAACTACTAAAATATAATAACAACTTAACACTAGTCTAAATAACATTTCAATTTCATTTGTGGAACCTGGTCCTTTTCTCCTGGAAGCTTCGGTTGTGCGATTTTCGCTTAAATTTCCGGTTTGGATCGTCGCGCTTCAATAACCAACAATAGCCCGCTATCATGTTGGTATTCCATCTTCCTTGAAACCGGACTTCAAGGTCTTTCAAATCTTGGTGAAATCTTTCGCCTTGTTCTTCGCTAACGGCTCCTAGATTTTCTGGGAAGTAATCAATATGAGAATTTAAGAAATGAAGTTTAATGCTCATATTACAACCCATTACACCCAAATTGGAAATCATTTTGGCCACTATTTCTTTATAGTCGGAGCTTTTATTGTTCCCCGAAAATTTTGTCACCACTTCCTTAAATGACTGCCATGCTTGCAACTTGATATCGTTAAGTTTTTCATCAAACTTTTCATCCGACATTAATTTCCTAATATCAGGGCCGACGAAAATTCCTTCTTTTATCTTAGCTTCTGATAAAGATAGAAAAACTGAATGCAGATATTTGAAGCCTTCCCCCTCTTCACTTAAAGCCTTCACAAATTGCTTCATTATACCCGATTTGATGTGCAATGGTGGCAGTAAAACTTTTTCTCTGGGAACCAAACTCTGTTTAAGTACGTTTTTGAATCCTGGGGTTAGTTCAGTTCTTGGAGTCTATTCCTTTTTGGTTCAATGATGTTGTTTATCCCGGATATCCCACTCGCAAAGAAAGCACGGATATTTTGAATAACCACCTTGTTGGCCTAGTAGCATGCTTATGATTTTCAAATCTCCACACAACATCCAACCGTGTTGCTCATAAGCTATATTAGTCAAAAGCTTTTTCAAATTTTCATAACATTCCTTTAAATGGACAGAATGTGCAACAGGTAACGAGGCATATGTATTCCCATTATGCAGAAGAACTGCTTTCAAACTTCTTTTTGAGGAGTCAATAAACAATCTCCACTCGTTAGGATCATATTCAATGTCGTACATTTTCGTCAAGCCTGGAATATCTTTACAGAACACTAAATCTTCATCTTCAGCGAAGAATGGAAGAAAATCATTTTATCTGTGACGGTACCATGAGAATGAAGTACCAGGTGCCAGCATATTTCTTTCTTTTAATCATGATCCGAGGAGTTACGCTGCATCTTTGGGAAGATTCAAATCTCTTGTCAAGTCGTTTAAATGTGACTGTAAAAAGAGCTGACAAGCGTCAGAATCTCCATGAAATTCAGGATCAGATTGGTGTACATCCTCTTCCTCTATATCACAGTCAGAATTTTCAATTTGTAGAACTGGAACCGGGGGCTGCACCATTTTTGAATCGCCAAATAATGCAGGCGTAACTGATGACACGTTTGGATAGTTTATGTCCCTTTTATTTTTTGAATTTTATCCAGTTATGTCACAACAACAAAAGTAGCAATCTTTAACATGGTCGTTAGGCTCTCTCCATAGCACAGGCGAAACGATTTTGAAGCTATTTTTCTGTCCTTTTGACCACTTGCGAAGTTCTAATAAACAAGTCGTACAAATTTTATGAGGTGCCCAAGTTTTGTCTTAGTTACTTAAAACGAGTCCAAAATAACTTTTATAAATATTTTTTACAAAGTCTGTAATACTGTTTCGTTGTTTTATCACCATAAATTTCCCGCAAATATAACAGAAACAATTAGGAGAGTTTAAACAACTTCGCGATGCCATTTTAAAGTTTATGTTGCAAGATGCGCACTTATACTGTTAAATTTCTAAATCAGTGCGGGTACTTATACAAAAATCCTTTGGTTTATCTTAATTGCACCCTTTTCTAATAATATTCACAACAATTAGTTAATATTACCAAATCATTATGTAATAATGAGCTCATTACTAAATTAAGCCAAAATGACCCGTTTTTGACATGTTTAATGCGAATTACTAATACTTATTATGTAGTCATTAAAAAATTACTAATTGGCGTTAATTTGTATGTTCCCTTACACTAATTATATGAAATAAAAATTGAGCTGAAGTAAACTAATAACGTTTTAGACATTTCAAAAGGTAGGCGCTTAAACATTTTAAAGCAAAGTCTTAAATATTCCATATCAAAAAATCCTGACGTGATGGATAACGTTTTAGACATTTCAAAAGGTAGGCGCTTAAACTTTTTAAAGCAAAATCTTAAATATTCCATATCAAAAAATCCTGACGTGATGGATTTTTTTTATTATCTTTCTCGTAATCAGCACATCAGAAACTATAAAAAACGTTACTCAGATTTTAAAGAGGAAAACCATTGCAGGCCTGTGTTATCAAATTGTTGCTATTTTTTTTTTGTGAAAATGAAACAACTGATGCAATTACAGAAGCGATGATGTGCATTAAAGAATGGAATCCCTCATTTCAACCGCCTTATTTTTTTACGGATTACAGCAACGAAGAAATAAATTCACTTAAATCTGTTTTCCCAGGTATAATTTTTTCTAATCCTTTTTTTTTATATGTACCAGCAGTGATTATTATAATGACTTAAATTCTAATAAAGATCGAATGTCCAATTTTATTTCATATTTGATGGAAATAATAATGTTAAAATTTTGAAGATTAATAAATGATTCATTTGCTAGGACGTCAGGTACACATTTGTGATTTTCATCGTGAACAAGCTTGGGAACGGTGGCTTTCTAATTCTGTGAATGAATGTTGCTTGGTGAAAGATAGAGTTAAGGAGAAACCTCATGCTATAGCATATGCAAAAACCAAAAAAATTTGCCAAAAAGAGGTTCATGAGTTAGAAGAGTTACACGAGTGGAAAAGTAACCCAAAATTATCAGAATATTTGAAAAACACTTGGTTGTGTATTCAAAAGGTTAGTTTTAATTTGATTGAGAATTTTAAAATTATTTTGTCTGCATTATAGAGATTGCTTAATGCATCTTACTAACTATGTAATAATCACTAAGATATTATATACATTTATTTTCTTTTAATTATTGAAAAAAAAACAATTTAATAGCTAGTAACCAATTTTTTATTTCAGAGATGGGTGTTTGCCTACCGGCAAGATCGTCTCTTGTTGAGTGTTAATACCAACAATGGCATTGAAAGACAGAACCAATCTTTCAAATACAGTTTCCTAGAAAAAAGAAAAAATTCTTCAATAACATCTATGCTAACCATTTGCATTGAAGAATTCCTCTCTCACAAATATGACAGGTTAGTTTGCTATATGATACAGGTTAGTTTGTTGTTGCTATATGACAGGTTAGTTTGCTATACGATATATACAAATATGACAGGTTAGCTGATGCTAATAAATAATATATTTAGTGACAAAGCAGCTAAGAAAGTTAGAATTTAAGTTACATTTTACATACAGGGCTATGAATGCTACGAATTAGATGCTACGAATAAAATGGCTACAAATTAGATGCTACGAATAAAATGTGGGGTTTATCCATAAGAATTGCCGACTGCCTTACAAAATAAAAACTACCAAATAAAAAAACGCCAAATCTACCGTTTTGCAGACTATAATCCTGAAAATTATTTCTGAAAAATTTGTAAATATTTCTACCTTAGCTATTGTGTAATTTTTAAGCTCTACTACAACTCAAGCATATGCATAGAATTTGTTATTTTTATTTTGTAAAAATGGTTTATAGTGCATTAATTATAAACTATTTTAATTAATTATACTATTATTATGCATTAATAATATAAATTATTATGCATTATACTATAAATATTATGCATTAATTATATACTATAGTTTATAGTGCATTAATTATAAACTAAACTATATGAATTATAGTGCAGGGTTCATACAGACTAAAAAATGATTGAATAAAAGTGCAATAGCAGGCCTTATTTTACAAGGTTAAGCGCATAGAGATTTGCCTACATGTCGATTAACAGTTTAATTTTAAACAAAGTGGAATAAAGAAAAGTGTAAACTTTTGTATGTAAATAAAAGTTCTAAAAAGGTAACTGGGTAAATTTAAAAAATATGTATATTGGATAAAATAAATTTGAATATATCATATCCCTGCTAGATAATAAGTAATATCGCTAAAAACTGCAACAGTTACAAATAGCAAAATTTGAATTAAATGTCTAAAACATGTTTATTCTTACCTACAATATATAACAGTTTATTTATTTTAGAAAAAGTATTTTTTTATATCACATTGTAATAATTAATGTTACATTTAGCTATTGTGATAAAAACAGAATGGCGCCTACATCATACAAAAAATACAAAAAAACATACCTGAATATTTAATTGATCGTCCTAAGCCTTCAGTCAAACATTGCATGAGATTAATAGATAAGTTACAAGGTGTTAACCTGCAAGGTATTACTTCTTAAACAGAATGTAATTTTGCCAACTTGTTCTTGTCCTAGTTGGTTCAATTCTGCATATCCATGCAAACATTTCTTTGGGATTTTTCTTAAAGAAAATCTCTCTTGGTCTGCATTTGGTACATCGTACGCTAACTCACCCTATTTCACATTAGATTTGTTTACTGAGGAAAATGCACTTGCTGCTTCAGCTCAAGAATTTACTCATTCCAGTAACATTTTGTTGCAAAATAATCTTTTAACTCATGCAACACCACTGCAAGATCTGGCAATCGAGTCTAGTGTGCAAAGAGATAGTAGTGTTCAGTTCATGAAAGATAATAATGCCCTTGGTTATACTGAGCTAAATTCTGAAGTACAAATTAATCATCACTCATCTGAAAAATGTAGCGAGCTTTTAAATGAAATCAGACAGTTAACTTGTTTATGCAGCTGTCAAAAAGCTGTTGATAATTTATTTGATGGGTTTTACCAACTTAAAACAAACTCAGTAAATAGTCTGCCAGCGGAACAAGGGACTTTATTACGTCCAGAAAATATGCCTGATATTTGGCACAAGTCTCAATCAAATTTGCCAAGACTTTGTGAGCTACCATTAAGACGCAAAAGAAAAATGCCTAAACGAGTTGGCAAAAAGTATGACTTGCATTAAGCAGCCTCACGTTTAAGTTTTATCGATAAAAATGAATCTTGCATTTCTGAAGTAAATACAAGCCACTCCATAGGTGAAGATTGTGAAATCTTTACAGTTCTAAATGACTTGACAGTTTCAAGTCCCATTCAAATTGAAGAAATTGCAACCAATCATACCAATGAAATGTTAAAAGAGGAATGTGATGCCACTAACGACCATCATAGCGCCTTTCAGCATATTAAATACCTGAAATCTTCTTTGATTGGGAATAAAGAACAACATGACAAATCGAAAGAGCAGACGCTTAATGATAAGGTGATTCATTTTTGTCAGCTACTAATGTCAATTCAGTTAAATATTGATGTTGGTCTGCAAGATCCTATTAAAGGACAAGTTTTATCTTTTCATATATATCCAAGCACTCCATTTATCCAAATTCTTCATGATGGAAATCTTCACTAAATATGTGTGACCACATATGATTGTAAACCAGGGGAAATATATATATTTGACAGCCTTTTCCATGGTTCAATCAGCTTGCACACGAAAAGGCTCCCTTTTACATTGTCAAGAAAAAAATTTTACTTTTAAAGTTTTGCCAATTCAGCAACAAAAAAATGGTGTGGATTGTGGAATTTATGCTATTGCCTGGGCTCGTCAGATTCTTGAAACTAAAAGTATACCATCAACAAATCTGATGTTTGAGCAAAGTGAAATGAGAAGCCATCTCCTAAAATGTATTTTAAACAATCGGTTGGAGATATTCCCAGTGACTAAAAACCCTAGTTCTTTCAGAAAATGTGCTGCTAAGACTATTCGTATTTCTTTGCATTGCTCATGTCGCATGTTTTGGGTACCTGGAGAGTAAGACATATTTAACAGGTATATTTTCACAATTATTGAGTTAAGTTGCTAACATTTTTATATACATAAAAATAAATATATTATATATATATATATTTAATATGTTAAATCACAATTTACAATTTTTTAAATGTTGTCAGAAGTTTATTGAATTTATTACTTAATCATATATTTTATTATTTTATTAAAAGGCAAATGGCACAATGTTGTGCTTGTAGAAAATGGTTTCATCGTGATTGTGAAAAAATCCCACTAAGTCCCTATGAAACGGAAGATGAAATTTGGATTTGTCGTGATTGCCAGAGCCAATTGAAAGAATAATATTGAAAATAATTCTGAATGGTTTTAATACCATTTTAAAAATTAGGGTAGATACAAATATACTAATTTTTATCTACCCTAGATTTTGTAACAAGAAAAAAAGATACTGGTAAAAGATTTCTTTACGTATATTATTTTTCTATTTACATTGCTTTTGCATAGAACACATTTTGGGGTGAATTCCCAATAAAAAAATATACGAAATATTTTTTGACCACCGCTATCTTTAACATATTTACTTGTTTATATTTTATAATATATAAAGTTTTTTCCTTTTTATTTCATTCCATAGTAAATTTTGGATAAAAACAAATATATTATATATATATTTTTTTTCTTTTTCGTTTTTAGATTTGGATACAATAAAAAAAGAAGTTGGTAAATGATGATAAATGTTTATAATTATAAAATTAATAATTTTATTTATAACATATTTTATTTGTTGTAAAATATCTGTTAAATAATTAATTGTTTTTAGAAAACAAAGAACTGAAACTGGGTAAAAATTAAATATTTGTAATTGTTCTTTTTGTTATTTTTGCAAATGGGTCTTCAATCAAATTTTAATTACATCTTTTAGTGGAACTGGAAGAAAGAATTAAACTATGTAATGTTATATTTTTTAAATTTTATTTATTAATACATGAACAATGTTGTCTAAGAAATTCAATTACCAGACAAACCTAACAATTATTTTTTATTTTATGATATATATTCATTATATATATCTGTGTGTGTGTGTGTGTGTTTGTGTGTGATTTAGTGAAAGAAAGACAAGATTTAGGTATTCGTTGTTATAACACGGTTGCCACTCAATCTTGAATAATAATAATTTTTAATAATAATAATAAATTTTTAATAATAATAATAATAAATTAATTAATGATAATTTTTCTATAAATTTTTGGAGGATAAGATTTTTGAATTGGGTAATTATTTTTTATTGCATTTTTAATTATTTTTTATTGAATTTTATCTTTGATTTTATATATTTATAAAGCCCTTTAAAAGTGACGTGTTTTAGATTATTTATTTAATTGTTTACAACTTTTTTTTAGAGAAACAAGCCTCCCTCTTGGGTATTGTTTTATGTAGAAGTTTACCAATTGAGTTTATATTGTGTATCTTTATTAAAATTTGCTAAATGAAGTTTCCTCATTTTTCAAAGACATTACATTGTAATTATTGGTATAATGTACTTTTAAAAAAAATATGTAACATTAAACAAAAAAAATATGTAACATTACAACATTCTTTGATTGTTATAGTTAATCGAAAAGATATTAAAGATGTTCAAGGTAAGTATAATACAATTTTGATTGACTTTAACAGTTTTAAGGTCAATTATAGGTAAGGTCAGAGCTTAATTTATTTTTATCTGAATTATTCAGGTGACAAAGAACAATGCCCCTCCTCCTCCTGTAAAGCAACTGAAAAAGCTAATAAAGTCGTCAAAGGTAAACTTTGTAGTTTTTTGTGTTTAAGTTTTGTTAAGTATTTAATGTTCTGACTATAAATCAAAGTAATGCATCAGACTTGAAATTATTTTTTTATTCCTTCATTCATTCTGAAATTATTATTTTTCCTTAAAGTATTGACTTTTTATCTAAAAATTAGATAAGTTTTCAAAACCGATGAAATTTAGAAATGGTTGTAGTGTCGACTTTTTACGATAGATCATCTAATATCCTCTATTTTCATTTAAAATTTTTGATTTTTGTGAAATAAATCCACTATATTTTATGCAAAATCTGCTTTAAAATCCTCCAATGTCCTCTTTTTTAACGAAAATTTTTGTGTGGCAACTCTGGGTTAACCCTGGCATATTTTAAAAGTGCTTATAATTCGATTAACCTTTTTTCAACTGCTATTTAAATTGGAATTGCGGGTATTCACAAATAAATTAACAGCTTTGTTTAGGTTTTCATCTGATAGATCTAATAGCATAGAATGATGGCAAACTTTCTTTATTTTAGAATCGTCGTGGAATGATTTCATGGTGTGGCGCCGCAGCCACCCCGGTCCAAAGACAAAACGGGGCTATCAATTTTGGTTGTCAAACGGTTGCAAAGATCTCCCCGGCTTTGCCTGGGGTAGAAGAAAACTGTACCAAAAAAAAAAGAAATGGGGAAAAGAAATCTATCATCAATAATTTCTATTGATAATTACCAATAAATTAGTTTTTTGGTTGTTTTGTGCTTGTTTGAAACTAGGCCTGTTTACGTTTGAAACGTAAACAAACTGTGTCGTATGCAATACAGTTGTCGTCTGCCATGTCAATGAATTCAGATTTGTGCAATAACATCAGGTAAATTTGGGTTAAATTTTAAAGAAATAAGGGATAAATCAGAGAAAATGGCTGTAGCAAACTCACATGAATAAACGTAATGTAAAAATAAGTTCAAGAGATTTTTTAATGACGTATCCATACATGTGCATGTAGTTTATAGTATATTTGCATGTAGTTTATATTAGCAAATACTTATACATTTGCAATTGAAAGCTTTTTTCGAAAAGAGTTTAAAAAGTCGATTTTATCTGAAGCTGAACTTTAGTAAGTTTAACTTAAGTGCGTTAGAATTTTAGAGAATTCCATCTTAAATATTAGCAGGCACATTTTGTCATAATTTGGTTGTAATACATTGTTTAGGATATATTTACCCTTAAATGCTTAGATAAATTATTACGTTCGAGATATAATCCATATATAAGAGTTTAACGAATTCAAAAAAAGTTTAAATTTGTTTTATTTTTTTCTTCTGTATTTTATACATGATACAGTGACAAAAGTCTCTGAAATATCTCTAAAGTATCTGCGTTGTCAACAAGCCCTATCCCTGTTTCCACCCATGAAGTTTAGCATTGTTTATTTAAGATGATATTTTTTTTTTGAATAAAAATATACTATTATTTACTTAATCGAAACAAAAAGATCAACGACTTAAGCTTAATTTTGAATGTGGGCTGAGATGTTTTTAAAAAATATATTTTCGCGAGAAAGAAAAGCAACAATGACTTTGTTGGTATTTTGTATAATTTTTGCAAAATAATTTTTTTAATTTAATTTCAGAATATGTTGAAGAATTTTCTTTTTAGTTTAAAAAAAGTTAATTTTAAAGGAATGACCAAGCTTGGTAAATATCTCTTATTTGATAAACAAAATGTGACAAATATATATAACATAGTAAACAGAACTAAAAAAATATATAAATTATATTTAACCACTGACTTATTTATATACATTACATACTCCATTACATAGCTTTATTACATAACTCCATTACATAACTCCATTACATAGCTATATTAGGTAATATTTTTATGACATAGATATATTAGCTAATGTATCTATGTAATATATGTAATTCTACATATTTTCATATTCTACAAAAATTTTAATGAATTAAATTTATTAATTCAAGTAAAACATGGTTTGTAGCAACTAGTTATTAAAAGATTTAAAAAAAAACATATTTACTTCCAACAAGGCTGCAAGCAACCACTATTAAAGTTAGAAGTTACTGGAAGGAAAAAGATGAATAGCAAGATAATGATTTAAAAAACTGCAAATTATATGAATCAGGAAAACATGAGGAAGGGATTTAATTCTAAAGAATTGATACTCGAGGGAAAAACTAGACGAATAAGAATTTTTTGAGCACTTAGGAACAGCCACAGCGAAAGGATGAGACTTAATTGAATGACGGGTAACACAAGAATAAATTTTAGTATATGGCACAAGAGACGCTAGCTCTTAAGAGAAGCGCCCATTGTAGTATTTGTATAATACTAAAATCTGAATTATGCACGAGAGGTGGAATAACAGATTTGCCCTTATTATAAATACTGTTAAAGATTCACCAAACACCAAAGATTTTTGTTTTATATCAATCTCCATCATCTCAGGACTGCACTCTTTTCAAATCAAACAAGCCATATCTCTTTATCCGTCAGCAAATATTATTGTTGTTTGTGACTTTAATGCTCATCACACTGAATGGCTTGGCTCTAGGGTCAGTAACTCGGCAGGCGTTAAGGGCCAAAAATTTAGCCTTTCTCAATCTCTAACACAAATAGTTAACTTTCCAACTTGTTTTCTAGACAATCCGAATCATTTACCTTCTCAACTTAACTTATGTCTTGTTTTCTGATCCTAGTTAGTGTTCAGTTTCTCCACATTCACCCTTAGGTTCTTCTGATCCCAGTTTGATCTTTCTAAAACTAATATCTCATTCTTCTTCATTATCAGAATCCCCTTATCATCGTACATCCTACAACTACCTTAAAGCTGACTGGGACTCTTTTTGTATTTTTCTAAAGTGCTGCTGCAATTTTTAATTGTAACCATTACTTTCATATCTGTCAGCAAAACAATTCTCCAGAAAACAGACGTTTGCTTACCACTGCTAGAAACAATTGTAAAAAACTTTTGTCTAATGCCAAAATCCGCAACTTTCAGGTCACAATCTCGTATTTCATCTCAGAAATTATGGTCTCGATACTTCTTGAGAATCTTTAACAGTGTCAACATAAGGTCAAATCTGTTATTCCACCTCTCTTGCATTGTTCAGATTTTGTTACATTGCCTAAAGACAAAACTGAATTGTTTGCTACGAACATTTCATTAACATCTCGTCTTTTGATTTGACTAGTCACGTTTTAACAGCCAACAAACAAGTTGATCCGTTGCTTTACATTCTTATCACTTCAGCTTATGCATCTAAAGTGATTTCCTGCTTAGACACTTCTACAGCTTGTGGTCCAAACAACATACCTGTTAATATTTCTTGCTCACATTCGAAAATACTGGATAAGTATACAATGAAGGGTATTCCTTAATAGAGATAATCTTTATTCTTAAAATATACTTTTTGATTCATTTCATTAAAATAATCCAAATTGAATAATAAAACTGCAACCATAATTGTGTATGCTTTAATTTTTAGTATAAATCAGTGCAAATGAAAACTTGCTCTATTTAGCTCTACTATTAACATATACATGATATTACTTTTTAACTAGTAAGCCAATATGCTAACTGTTTAAATAAAAGTTATTGTTTAATGATTATAAACAATTGTTTATCTTATAATCAAACTTAAAAAGCAATTCAAACCTTCAGTATTTTTTTCCATAACTTTTTTTCTTCTAAGCTACAATAATGCACTGAGCTCAAAATTTCATGTTCTTTAATTTTTCATGCATCTGTAGATAAAATGTGCCTAATACCTAAATTTGAAGCCTGGTTTGAAACTGCAGCAGTGTTTGGGTGTGCATTTATTTAGAAATAGCCATAGCAACAATTACTTAATTGTATAAAACATAAAATAATCTCTCATTATTTTCTTTTCATATTCCATCACTGAGAAACGATTAAAGCAATGCTGTTCGTTATAAAAACCATTATAATATAATTTAAAGGTGATCAAATTAAATGTTCAATGATAATGTTAATGATCACATATAACATATGTTCACGTGAGCAGACTGCAATCTATGTGATTATTTATGTGTATGTCTTATTAAGTAAATCTATGTGATCATTATATTTGAATAGACTGCAGATAAAATTTAGATCTAAATTTTACATCTATTTACATCTAAATTTTATAGTTACAAAAAAACATCTAAATTATATAGTTATAAACAAACATCTCTTTATTTTATTCTTAAATCAAGAAAATTTACATGTAGATATATGTAACATATATATATATATATATATATATATATATATATATATATATATATATATATATATATATATATATATATATATATATATATATATATATATATGTATATATATAGATATATGTAAAATATATATATATATATATATATATATATATATATATATCCACATCTAAAAATTAGAAAATTTAGAAAATTTAGAGTAAAATTTAGACTAAATTATCTTGATTTAAAATTAATATAAAGAGATGTTTGTTTATAATTATATAAAAAAAATACCCAATAATGGTAGAATATTTTGAAATTGAGTAGGTGGGGAGTTAAATAAGTTGTTGATTAATGTTTAAAGACACAATAAAAGTTGCATATATTTTTGTTTAGATACTGATTAAAAATAAAAAGAACTTGTGAGGAATATGTACTTGTTAGGAATATGAACTTGTTAGGAATATGTACGTCAAGAAACTGTTAAAACAGTTTACGAAAATATCTCCTCTATTGCATTTCAAGATGTTAGTGGGCAGAATATAATCCAAGTAGATAGCCCAACTACCTGTAAATCTTCCCTGAATCAAACATTTTCAATGTATAATACTATAAAAATCAAAAATATCGCTATGAGCATGAGACATCAAACAAGTTTAAGAGAAGCAGCTGAAATAGCCACAGCTACTTGATAGATGCAAAACTTGTAAGCGAGAGTGATTTCCGTCTTATTATAGATCATAACAAAATCAAAAGTACTCAAAAAAAATTAGCAAAAGAATTAGACTATCAGATTGAGGTAGAGCTAGAAAAAAAACCAGTTACATACCTTTTTCTTTGATGGGAGAGTTGATGCTTCAAAAATGTTTATTGAGGTGAATGAAAAAAATTTTCCTAGCCTTGTTAAAAATAAACATTACTCTTGTAAAAAACCCTGGGGTTGACTATTTTTTTCATTTCGTTCCAGATGTGACAGCTGGTAAAAAAAAAGTAGAAGTTATTGCAAATCACTTGGTTGACTGGCTAAAAAGTAAGAATCAGATTTAAAATCTTATGGTTATTGGAGGAGATAGCACAAATGTAAATACAAGTTGGGTATGTGGTGTCATGTAATGGCTAGAAAAAAAATTAAACAGAAGGTTAGTTTGGATTATTTGTGTTCTACACACTGGTGAATTAGGGTTAAGGTATTAATAGAAAATTTAGATGGCGCAACACTTTCTTATAAGTAATGGTCTTATGATAAATTTCTTATAGTAAATGGCAACTGAAATTGAAATCGATTCAAACTTCACTGCAATAAATCTTGGTTCTCCTTTAATATATTTCAATTGGGAGATAATTAAGGATTTAAGGACTGATCAAAGTTATGCCCATCAAATTTGCAAAGCAATAAAGACTGGAATTCTGCCTAAAAGGTTAGCAATGCTGGAAATCATAACAGTCTGTCACAGTAGATGGCTAATAACAGCACTTCAATTTTGAAGAATTTAGGTGTCAAATCATGGGCTTACTGGTGAAAACTTAGAAAATTTACAAACGAATGTAAATTTTATTGTTAGTGTTTACATACCTAACTGGTTTAACATTAAAGTGAAATCAAATTGGATAGAGGAACCTAGACAGGTTTTGCACCAACTAGATTACTTAGAACACAAAACAAAAATGTTTTAGATATTGTTATGCCAATAATTAGGAGATCAGCGTGGTATGCACATTCGAAAGCCATTTTACAAGCCATGTTTTGCAGCAAAAATACAGACGAAAGAAAAGAAACTATAACTAAGATTCTTAAGATTGAAGGAGAAGGAGATAATGTAACTCCAGTTGGAGATAAAGATTAGGATTCATTTCTGGTGTTTTTCTTACTCTGATACTACTGAAGAAGTAGTATCAGAGTAAGTATATATATATATTTATATATATATATATATATATATATATATACATATATATATATATATATACATATATATATATATATATATATAGCATTTAACTATTATCTGGGACTGCGAGTAACAGTTACTAATATACTTTATATATACTTCATATATATATATATATATATATATATATATATATATATATATATATATATATATATATATACATATATATATATATATATATATATACATATACATATATATATATATATATATATACTTCATAGATATATATATTTATATATATATATATATAAATATATATACATATATATATATATATATATATATGTACTTCATAGATATATATATATATATATATATATATATATATATATATATATATATATATATATATATATATATATATATATATATATGAAGTATATATAAAGTATATTAGTAACTGTTACTCGCAGTCCCGGATAATAGTTAAATGCTAATGTTTATAGAATAATCTAATATAATTTAATATTGCCGTTCTGAGTTTCATGTGTTATATTAATCGTCAGGCAAGTTGTAAAATTTAATTTTGCTACGATATCTTTAGTGGACATTACGACTTATATTTGTATTTTAGATCGTTTTAAGACGAAATTTGTTTTGTAGTTGGGTTAATGTAATTACTAATTTGTTTTTTAGTCAGCTAATAGTTGTGAAATAGTAAAAGGTTTAGTGGTTGTTTAAAAATATTCGTTTATGTAATAATGTGCATTATTTATATATTAAAACAATATCAAACTAAAAATTGATATAAAAATATGAATAGCATAATGAAATATAACACAATAGATGTCTGTGAGTAATTTATTAGTTAGCCTAGAGATATTTGAGGTAGAATAATATAGATACTGTTAGTTGTTAGTTTGTAGCGAGCTTTGTAATTTTTTAATTAGAATTTCTTTTGGTGGCGCCACTTTGATATAATTTTGGTCATTTTGTTTAGGAGTTCCTCAGGTTTTGGATACAATGTAATAGCAAATTTTTCATAGAGTGATAGTGGGCACCTTTCGGAAATATTTGAGTTAGGGGTTCAGAATTTTAGAATAGACCATGTTAATATAGAGGTTTCGTTAAAATTGTTTTTCAAATCCCAGACGTAGTTTGATAGGGAGGTGGACTTTATGTATTTAACATTACGGAATGATGATTTGTCTTTGTTACATCTGGTATACCATTCACCTTCCGTTAATCCAATATAAACTTGGTAGGGTTGGTTTTTAGCTGCGATGGTGCATTTATATATAATGTTTATGAATTTGCACTTACCATTAAGGGAGAAAGAGTTTTGAAATAAATATATAAACAATTGCTGCATTTAGAGAAATTGGTCAAGGTTTTAGTGCAGTAAAAACATTTTGTTCTTGCATGAATATGCTACCACCGATGGCCAAAACAACAATTAATGAAATTAATAGTGAGTTGTACATTGCTTATGTGCAAACAACACAATGAAAGTCAGCTACCGAGTCAATGAAAGAAGCTACCAAGCAAATACATTATAATAAAATTGTAGATGACTCTGCTGTTATTGATGCTAAAGTTAGTGGTGATGGTGCTTGGCAAAAAAGAGGATACTCTTCCTTGAATGGTGTTGTTACACTAATTTCAGAAGGAAAATGCATTGACACAGAAGTTTTATCTAAAAAATAAAAACAGTGTGAAATGTGGGAACTGAAAAAAGGTAATATAGATGCATATAATGACTGGAAAGAAACTCACGTATGCTCAATAAATCATGTTGGAAGTGCTGGATATATGGAAGTTGTTGGAATGAAAAGAATATTTGCTCAATCTGTACGTCTTCATTGCCTAAGATACACATTCTATATTGGAGATGGAGATACAAAATCTTTTGATGAAATTTGTAAATCAGATCCATATCCAAGTTATACTATGACCAAAGGAGAATGTATAGGACATGTCCAAAAGCGTGTTGGAATTCGTCTTGGTAAACTTAAAGCCGATTACAAGGGTAAAAAGTTGATGGATGGTAAAAGCATTGAGGGAAAGGTCGTTTAACTAATAAAGTGATGAACACTCTTCAAAACTATGTTGAATGGCCATACGACAAAATAGCGGCAATTTTTATGGGTAGAAAAAGGCTGTTGCTGCAGTTTTATATCATACAACATTTGAGCCAAATTTAGAAATCCGACATCAATTCTGTCCACGTAGCTCTGATTCTAGGTGCAAATAAAAAAAATAATAATAACGGGAGAAAAAACATATAAAGAAAAAATTAATATTCATAAAGCTGTTTCAGATGTTATTGCTCCAATATTTTCTCACAGAGGTCTTGGTAGTGATGAACATTTGACAAAATGTTTACACGGTGAGACACAGAATTTCAATGAGTCCTTGAACAATTTGATATGAACACGGTGTCCAAAAAGAGTATACATTGGGAATGATGTTTTTAAAACTGCAGTTGCATCTGCTGTTATTGCATACAATGATGGTGGCCAAGGATTGCTTCCAGTTTTTAAAAAACTAGGCATAGAAAATCGACAGCAGGTTTAAGAAAATCTGATATTCAGCGTGTCAAGCAGTTTGAAAAAAGTCAACCAGCTCAGTAAAACAATGAAGAGAAAAACTTCTTGTAATCAAAAAAAGTTTTAATGATAAAAATGAACTTGAGGAAGGAGAGACATATGCTAGTGGAGCATTTTAGTTTGTTTTTTAGAGTTTCAATGTTTTATTTTCATTTTTTTGATATTTTGATTAGGTTTTTCTTGACTTTAATTTTTTACGATGTTTGTGGTCTCTCAACAAGTATAACTTTTGATTGGACAAAGCTGATGAGCTGAAATTTTTTATGGTGTTACCTAGTTCTATTTAGAGTGTTCTGAGCGAAGCACTTTTTAAAAATTTATAAAAACAATACTAGCAATAAAACTTTTACATAAAAATATATTTCTTTTATATGATTATATATAATTTTAAGTTTTATATATTTTAAAGTTTGACAGTGAACCTGGCGCGATTAAAAAATATTTATTTTTTCGAAGTGTCTTCCTAGAGCGCAATGCGCTCAACATAGCCATTATCTACTCAGAGCGCAATATTATACACGCATGCGCAATTATTTTATTATACCATCAGTGTAATTTATTTCACGATAAAGCTGGTCGGATAAGCAGTTAAATCGAAATCGATAATTATTTGCTTATGAAACATTTAGTGCAATTTATAAAGTAAATGTTTTAGATTAGAACATTCTATTGCCATCAAAATAGAACGGCAACATTTATTTGGAGAGTAAATAATTTTATCAGTTCAATGCAGTGTTTATTTGATTGAAATGTTTTAGATAAGTTCTAAGCAATCCATTATGGCTTGCCAGCATCTATCTAAAATAATCATGAATTCATTACTTTTTTCAGCAATTTATTGAAAAAAACATTCTACTTCATGTGCATAAGTAAACTAAGGTAACTTTTTTAGTTTATAGTTGTCTCTAAATTACATGTAGACATCATAGATATCTACATGTAGACTCTATAGATATCTACATGTAGACATCACAGATATGTACATGTAGAAATTATAAATATCTACATGTAGACATCATAAATATTTACATGTAGACATCATATACATGTAGATATCATAGATATTTACATGTAGACATCATAGATATCTACATGTAATTTTATGTAGACATCATAGATGTCTACATGTAATTTTATATGTGTTCTGGTATTTCTTAAGGTAAAGTAGTTAATCTAGGGTATTTACTATTTATTACTATAAAATATCTGTATTTACTATATAGGAGAAAAACTTGTGTATTAAAAATATTTTGTTGTATATTCAATTTTTGTTTTGAAATAAACATAAATAATAATAACAATATGATTTTCCGAAGAAAACACAAGATAATGAGCCATGTAGTGACTGACAGACCAAATTTGATTATCAATGACACAATTTCAGAAAATATTACATTTAATACAGTTATTAGTAATAATAATAGCAATAATACATATTTAATATATATTTTTTAAGTTTCTTATAATAATGTAAATAAAAAGTATATTATTAACTTTAATAAAAATTTTATTGGTATAAATTGCAACAATACTAATAATATAATATTTTGATGTAGATTGCTAATATAATGACATCAATAAATTTTGTTCTCGTAACTTTTCATCATAAACTCTGTCCTTTTTCCATTTAAACATATCCTCTTTACAAAGGCACTTGATCTGAACATATTATCATTATATAGTTTTGAGTATAGCATTACTGGAATTACAGTATCAAGGTCAAAAAAAAAATCTCCTTCCACACAATTCAAAATTATAATTTTGAGCACACATCAACTGAATCTTCTGGTGGTGGATCCTTTTTACTTGGTGATTTTACCATGGATCTGATACAGTCAAACTCTGACTTTGCGAGTTAGACAAATTATTTGCGGTATAAATTATGACCACACAGTCATAATTTATACCGCAGGAACTTTAAAAATTATAGTAAAGAATCAGTTAAATCTTAATTATTAAAATTTGATTGAAATGACGTTACTGATAAAAACAATATTAACTCCAGCTTTTGAATTGTTACAACCTTTTTTACGGAAACTTGATATATTCATTTACATTAAACTAAAAATATTGAAAATAGAAAGCTAAATGTACCTCCTTATAACACTTTGATATATTGTAAGTTTTTAATTACACATCAGTGCATCAGTGAATGAAACCAAAGTCTTGCGTGCATTGTGCATAAATTAAAAAAATTAAAACTTCAAACTAATTTATCTTCATTTCTTTATTTAAAACAAAACAAATTAAAACAAATTAAAAAAAAATTTATTATAGTTTTTTTTTCATTATTAACTTCTTTTAACTTTCTTTTTTTTTTTTATCTTCTTAATATTTATATAGAAACCTCTATTGTTTTTGTTATTATTAATTATTATTTATATTACTGCTGTTACTATTGTTATTATAGTTTATGTACCTAAATAACTAAAACTGAACAATATGCTCTATATTGCCCATACTAAAATCTTTCGCAACATGTCCTCTCAGATACGTTTACCACTAATAATCATTTTTTCATCTAAAAAAAAGTATTTTTAAAAGCTTCTTATCTTACCTTTTATAGATTAAACATCTATCTGACCATCATCTCTGTTATTCATTTCAGATGTAGAATATCATTATTCCATTATCTCTGTTATTCATTTCAGATGCAGAATATCATTTCCATTGTTACACTGTAATACTTCATAACACTCTGGATGCATGTAGTGAACAACTTTACTTTAAAATATAGCTTTACTTATCTTTAACGGCAATGCATCTCTTGCTCTTAGAAATGTCTATAATGCTCTAAACTTGTCCCAGTCACATCTAATTTTTTTCTCAGATTTCTCTTTTGCTTCACAAGCTGATCCAATTTTATCTCCAAGATAAACACAACTAATTCACACACCTAATATTTTCATAACTATTTTTTTCGATCTTTTTTTAGACTATGTACTAAGCATAAGTTTAATAAGTGTATAAAAACAATATTACACACAACTTTGTATTTTAACTCCATACCCTAGAAACTTGGGCACATCTGCAAAAACTAACAAAATCTAAGTAGGAAAATTCCAAAAAAAAAACTTAATAGATATGTATGTACATGAACATTTATTCTTATCACATACTAACAGTTATATATAATCAATTCTTTAATCATAATTAATAAAATAATCTAACTTTAAAATTATTTCATTACAAATAATCCTACGTTGAAAACCAACAATAGTAAGCACCAAAATAGAATTTACAATTAACTCTTTTTTTACCAACTAAATTTGTATTATTAACTAAATTTGTATATTACAGTATTTTTTAATTGTACATGCTTGACTTTAAAATGCATAATATTTATTATATTTAGATCAAAGATAATGTTATATTTAGATCGAACTGACCGCCTTAAAATAAAATTGACACACACACACATATATTTCTACATTTTACTAACAAAAATAAGAGAATATACATCCCATTTTTTTAAATATGAACAAGATAAAATTTTTTAAGGTAAATTAATGAAAGATATTTGCTTACATTTATGTAGATTGCAAAATCTGTTTGAAATGCCAAAGTCCTGTTCATAAATATTTTAGCACTAATCTTAATTATTATAATCAAATTATATGGTATTTTAAAATTAACAACTAAAAGTTGTTATCAATATCTTAATTAAATAAGTGAAATTTTTTAATTTAATGTTTACAGTTCCACAATTGTGTAGCTTAGATGGTACTACATTGAATAATTCCTTAAATAATGGAAAATTTAAACTAAACATTTACAATTGGAAGTTTTTGGGGTTCAAACTATCCTTGACTATATAAAGAGTTTATTTTCAAAATGTGGTATGAACAACTTAGTTTTAATGTAGCACTTTAAATATTGTTAACTTTAAAAAATAATTTTAATGCAATTTATTGTTTTTAAGCAAATTTATAATAATTGATGTATTTAAAGTTATTATTAGTTGTTTGTTACTTTTTGCTCATACCAAATCTTCAAAATAAATTCTTTACTTGAAAATGAGAATTTTATAAGAGGGTTTTCCTTCTAAACTATAATGAAACTTTATTGAAAATGTTATATAAAAAACACAAAGAAAAATTTGTTATTATTAACTATTCTCTATTTAACTAATGCAAAATAAACATAGATGTAAATCATTTAGAGGCTTATCTCCTAAGCACACATCATGAAAATATCTGACACATTTGGTGCATTTCATCCATTTTGTTTTTAATCCCTTCCGTAAATTCTTATCTGGGTGACACTTTTTGCCAAAGCAGCATTTCCTTTTTACTGTTTTTTTAGTTAACCCTAACGCTGTTGGGTCAGAACCCCTAGGCCTGCCTCTTTTAGCAACTTTAAGTGGTGGTTTAATAAGTTTTAACCTTTGGACATCTAAAAATTCATTTATCTGTTCTTATTGATATATACTTTCAGTCGTAAAATCAATATGATTATCCTCTAATCCAGTGACTTCATCTTTTACATGGTCACCAATGAAGGGATTTTCATTATTTTTGACAAAGAATTCAATATCTTGATATTCATTCATAATTGTATTTTTATTAGAAGATTCCATAGGATCATTGTTTACTGAACTACTAGAACTTCCAGGAGCCACTACAAAGCTTTCTGATGAGATAGAAGTTGTCTTACTATCTGATACTTATTGATCTTCAATGAAAATTTCAAATCTTTTGCATTAACTAACCCTCTCTTCAAATTTATCTAACTGCTTTAGATAATACTGGAACGTTTCTGTACCAAATTCCACCATTTTGTTTACTAGCTTATCAGAGCAAACCTTGATAAGTTTATATTTCTGAATTTTGTCTCAAATTAGAATTTTGTCTCAAATTAGAATTCTCTACTTTAGTATTTTCATTTGGGATAGGTGAGCCTTCAATATAATTATTTGCAGCATGCCATCTTGGAATAAACCAATCTAAACTCAACTTTTCATTACCCAAAGATTGGAAAACAGCAACAAGATGACGACAGGGCAAACACATATTTATAAAAAATTTACAATTACACGACTTTTCACTCACTATATGAGTGTTGTCACCAATAATCACGTTGTGAGTATTGTTAGATTGCAAAATTAAATCATATTGTGTACTTTTTACAAGCTCAAGGGATACATGTTTTATAGCATATGGTGTAATTATGTTGTGAAGGTAGGACAACTCAGAAAAGTATTTTTTGGTTAAACTTTTAAATTGCTTGAATTCGTACTCCTCTAAAAACAGGTCATTTAAAAAAAAATATTTTATTAAGACACTGATGCAAATCTATTGGGTGAGTTATTACACTTTTCAATTTCTGATGATAAGAATTGATTCTATTATTAGTGGTGTCGCCACTAATAATAGAATCAATCCAGTTTAAATGTGTTGTTCGTTTATGAAAAACCCAACGATCGCGCATAATATCCCAATTATTTAAAAAGTATTCTGCAAAGCACTCATCAAGAGACAAAAGCAACTGTTTCTGCTTTTCAAATATTGACTTATCTCTTGAATGACAAAGTGTATCCAGGTATACAGAAATTTTTCTTTTAACATCAGTGGTACATGATAAGTCTGCAATCTTTTTCTTGAAAGCTTTTTTAACATGAAACAAACAAATTTCACAAAAACTATTCGGAAAATTTTGCTCCAGTGTTGTTAATTCACTCATATCTTTGTCTATCATAAATGTTTTAATGGAATTCTAAGAAGCATTATAAGCTTTAAAGGTTTTAAAAATTTGACCAAGCATCACTTCTGACTCATTGGCAGTTAAAGCAAAAGCAATTATATGGGAAAATCCATTCCCATCCACGCATAAAAACGACACCAGTGACATATCACTGTTGTTGAGACAGTAGGTGGTGTCAATACAAATGTGCTCAGGAAACTTACTAAATGTGGATTTCATTACACTAGTTTGAACAAATAAAAACTGAAGAGTATTATCATCTGACATACCATATTGTGATACCAGTCCAGGATCACTCTCTCTTATTTTCTCTACTACTTTCACTTGCAGTTCTGCAGCATTTAAAACATTTTTTGAAGATGGGCATGTTAATTCCTACAATGAAAGACATTTATTTTATTGGAAAAGAATGTTATAAAAATTTTATATCTATATAATATATATATATACATATTTATATATATATATACATATATATATATATATATATATATATATATATATATATATATATAGAGATAGACACACACAAATATATATATATATATATATATATATATATATATATATATATATATATATATATATATATATATATACATATATCACTTTACTAAATTTTTTTCCATTTGACAATGTGTTTCATCAACAAAGATTCATCAGAAATAATATATAATTGCTCTGTTCTCTCTCTCTCTCTCTCTCTCTCTCTCTCTCTCTCTCTTCTCTATATATATTTATATATATATATATATATATATATATATATATATATATATATATATATATATATATATATATATATATGTATGTATATATACATATATAAATACATATACATATATATATATATATATATATATATATATATATATAAATAAATTTCTTTATTCCTCAAACGGTGTTCGATTCTACAATTAACTGAATCCATTTGGGTGTGACCTTTTTCCAAGAAGTGCTGTTCTAACCAAGGCTTTCGAGACAACTGGGTTTCGGTTTTGATAACAGCAACCATCGCTGTACAGAATCAACCTCGTACATGTAGTGTAAAGGCTGTCATATGGTCCGATATCATACTCGCGAACACGTCATCTTTTAAACCTCCTTCGCTTTCATTTCATAAGTAGCATGTGTTTTTACCATTAGCTTCATTGTAAATTGTAAAATTATGAACGCATAATATTGTTTTGTAGTAGAATGCATTGGCTTTAAGAAATGGAGCCAATTTGACAGCTTGGACGTCCATAGTGAACACTGCGATCTTGTCTGGATGTGCAATGGAGTCAGCTTTATCTGCGGCTTTTTGACTTCGAGCTTCTTCTCTACGTTGCTGATGAACATTGTATACTTCATATGAAATATGTCCTAATTTATGTGACGTGCATGTGTCACATTGATCTTTTTTGGGACGGTAAATTGCTAAGTTAAGAGCTTCAAGTTCAGCTGCTACAATTGTTCTCGAGAGTGGTTTCAGTTGGGGAGAATTTGCTCTAAATGACTCTTCGTATAAACGATACAAGACCATCGCGGACATTATTGGCGGTTCAAGATAGAGTTTATTAGTCGTAGCTCTACAGTAGTGAGATGGAAGAGTGGAAAGATTTTTCAAAAAAGTCAGTAGAAATGTTTTCTTCTCATTATCAGCTGGAGTCTTACAACGATTTCTCCTTGGTAAAGCTTTTGTATTGAGGGTTTCGTGCATACCACTACCATCTAGACTGGACTGCGCCCAGTCACGAACCTGCCACTCGCGCATTCCTAATGTGGCATGAAACATCTTCTTGCAAACTTGAAATCTTCTATCGTCTTTTTTTAAAAAATACTTCAGAATTAAATTACGGCTCGTTGTTTCGGCTGTCTTTCGCTTTGGCTCCATCGATTCTACGAGAGTCGCAAAATACGTTCGCCTCATTCCCCAATCCCTTTTACCCCAAAAATGTGAGAAAATTTTTCCTCGATCCTCATCGAAGCTTTAACAAAAACGATTCTTTTCTTTTTCACAGATTGACACGCAGGACCTTTACATTTATATATATATATATATATATATATATATATATATATATATATATATATATATATATATATATATATATATATATATATATATATATATATATATATATATATATATATATATATATATATATATATATATATATATATATATATATATATATATAAAATTAAAATAATAAATAAATAAGCCGGATGTATATGCTGATAGTAACTTGTGACGTCACGCAGATATAATTATAAATAGATAAGTAGCGCTAAAAGATCAAGCTGCCCCATAGATCAAAGAGTCCCCAAACTCCCCTACCATGTAAATTAAATTGGGTGCTGAATAAAATTAAAATAATAATAAATTATTATTTTTTTTAAATATTTTTATTCTTCTTTTTGAAACTTTAATTTTTTTTCTAAATATTAAAAAAATGTCTTCAAATGGAATTTCTTGTTGTTTAAATAAAAAATCGTGGATGTGTTTAAATGTAATTTCGCTAAATAGTGAAAAAAGGTTATTTCTGGCCAAGAAGCTAAAAACACTAACACGAGTCTGACAGGCCAAGTCTCTTTAATCTTTTTAAAGGACCTTTTCGTTTTCAAAGATCAAGATACAGCATTTATACATTGAAGAATTTTGTTTGAGGAGCATGGCAAGTCAAAAAATACTTACAAACAAATTACCGAAATTAAAAGACCAAATAATCGAACTGATCGGACAATATGTCGTTGAATCTAATTGAACAAAATTGTTAAAATATTATAGGCGATTCCAAATATGAAACAAAGGAAGATACAAAACTTATTTTTATTCAAGAATCCATAATTCGAAATCTAAATGCGCTTTTTATTTTATTAGGTCGTAGACATGCCACCTTTTATGCATTGTTTAATAAGATGATGATGAGCTTTTTTTGTTGGGTGTTAAATGAAACCACAAAACACTTGGCAAAGGTCATTGTGAAAAATACGTGTTAGAAAAAGCGAACAAACATGCCGAGTCGTTATTAAAAACTTGCCAACAATTAGATATTACAAACAGAAACAACTCTATTTTGACATGCAAATTACAAAATCAACAGCAATTTTAAAAAAAATTGAAAACGATTTAAATAATTTAATTAATATGCACAAACAAACTATAGACTTGACCAAAAATAACAACAAATAAATAGACTAGAGCATCAAATAAATAAACAAAAAGCAACCACTGAAAATAATTGACATGGTAGAATTTACCAAAACGCAATAATAACACACGCTGAACAAACAAGTGAACTCGACTTTGAATAAATAATTGAACTTGACTTGAAACAACCCGAACAACCGACTATCAACTTAAAGCCATATAACTCGAATATTAAAGCGAATTACACTTTTACAGATACTAGTATACAGACGCCACAGACTGATATTAATAAGACAGATGAAGACAACAGTCAATATGACATTTTTATCAATTTGGATTTTTAGAATATATTTTTCATCTAAATGTAAATATTTTTTTTATATAATAAATGTCATTATTTTAACGCATTTCTTTCGTCAATTGATACTTCTTTCGTTGTTTTTCAGATCATGCTTTTGTCGGAATTTGAACTTTAAAATTTTTTATTTCTTTAAGCGATTATACAACGAATTTGCTAAAGCACTCAGAACATCTACATTTTGAATTGCAAATTTCCCAATCACTTTTGCATTGTTAACTGTTATAAGCGAAGCTAATTTCTGTCGTCTTTTCTTATTTAATCGCGATCTTCTCTGTTTTATACGTTTTGTCATTTTAACTTTAATAAAATAATATTTTATTATTTTTAGATTACTATGAAAAAAGTGGACTTTTCTAGTGGAGTAACGGCGGACACGGCAAGCGCATTACAAGTATTTCTGGATGTCAACACGAGAGCCAACAAACAAAAGATCGGATTTATAAACAGTTATTGCAATGACACAAGCACAACCATGTAATTACCACCCAATAAAATACTAATTTTAAATACTAATCGACACCGTTAATTGCCACCTTGTAATACATGGTACCTTTTTTCAAGAAGACAGCTAGAAAGATTTGTAAAGTTGGTGAATAGTCGTCCTACGTCAGTAAACAGTCAGTAGTATTATTAAAAATCCTAAATAAGTATGCGCATCGCTGAAGCATTATTACATACATATTTCAATAACTAATAGATATAGGGGTTATGACTTTTATTAACCCCATGCCCCTGGACAGTATTTTAATGAACTTTTATCTAAAAAGCACGAAATAAACTATGATTAGCATACTTTTACAAAAAAATTTACCTCGCCACACTATGGTATCTGAGCCGCGATTTTTTGGCATAAATTAATAACTTCAATTTAAAAGCAAAATATCTAATAATTTTTATTTCTCAATATGTTCAAAATATTTCATAACTAAATTTTATATGATTAAATATATATATATATATATATATATATATATATCTATCTATACATATATATATATATATCTATCTATACATATATATATATATATATATATCTATCTATCTATCTATCTATCTATCTATCTATCTATCTATCTATCTATCTATCTATCTATCTATCTATATATATATATATATATATATATATATATATATATATATATATATATATATATGTATATATAAATATAAGTGTATATATATATACATATATATATATATATATATATATATATATATATATATATATATATATATATATATATATATATATATATATATGTGTATTTATATCTATATATATGTATATATATTTATATATATTTATTTATATATATATATATATAAAATATGTAAATATATTTAATATATAGATATTTTTTATTTATATCTGTTGTAAAAATTATCATTAGCTGAATTCATATTCAAAAAATCAGTTCAATTTTAACTATATTTCATTATCCAATGTAATTAAATCTAAATAGTTTACGGAAATTAAGTCCTCGTCGGAAGTTGCTTTGTCATAGTCGTCATTGCTTTCACTACCCTTCTCGCTTTCGCTATATTGATGTTGCGAGGAATTAGATGGCATTTCTGTTAGTAAACTTATTACCTCAGAAGGAAGAGGTAATGTAAGATGATTCTGAATTTTTCCATTTTCAAGTTAATACTGGCTCTAAGGCTCTATAAAAAATATCTTCTAGATTTTTTTTTCTGCTGGTTTTACGAGCATGAAATTGTCTATCTTGTTTAGAAAATTTATGTCTAGCCTCAGACCCTTCTTCGCCGAAATAACGTATTGGTAATACTGTATTTTCCACAAATTGTCTGCCATGTATAAAAACTTTATGTGCAGCTGCAGGCATCGGATACCAAGGATATTTTGACATATAATGTTTTGCCGTATTAAAACAATATTTTTCAAATTTATCTAAATTAATTTGATTCTAGGAAGAAATGCATATAAGTATAGTTTTAAATTTTTTTAATAATTCTTCATCCACGTTAGGTATTTCGGAAATATTTTTAACATTTTCAAATTCTCGGCGTGCAGAATTGCGTTAGTACTTCCAAAACCACCTGATTTTGGTTTATCCACGTAAAGGTGTAAATTTTTAAAGAACCGTTGTATTTCTATTTTTCTACATAAAAGAATTTCCTTTATACTAGTACCTCGAATATACATAAATCATATCTGTATGATATGTGGATGATGCATTCGAAAAATCGTATCCAAGCATGCAGTGGACTAATGCCTTACTGTGAAGTATTAGGTTTAGGCTTAAATAATTCTGCGGTTTTGAATTCCTGCACTTTAACAAAATCATTGGGAGTAGCTCCACATGTAGGACAAGCTAGGTTTGATTTTGTTCCAGTTAATATACTAAAATTTTGCCATCAATTAGCGTCATAAATAAAGTAAAGCTGATTTGAATTTTTTTATTATTAGAGAAATAAATTGTTATTGGCTCTAGCTTATTTATTTGCCCGTCAATATCTTGTTTTTCTTTTAAAATGTGTTCTGTGGATTCCTTTATGTATTCGACTTTTAAAGGTCTAGAAAACCGCACAGATTGAGGAGTGCGATTGTTCCATAAGATGTTATTATCTTCTGAGTTCAAACGAAGTGGTACAACAGTTATCACAAATAAATTTGAATCAGAATGACAACCAGCTGCATCAAATTTTGGTTTATAGGCAGAATGACAGGAACTACCATCAAAACCATAACTAAATATCATATCGGCTATAATTTCGTTAGTATTAAGGGATTCCATATGCTGAAAAATCACTTCTACTTGTAATTGTACAACACGTTTCACTGTATGCTCTAACAAATTCTTTGTGCAATGATATCGGAAATCTTGTGCAATGATATCGGAAATTGATATACCATTTGGTCTACATGCTGATTTACATTTCCAAATCTCTTTGTAATCTGGATACATTTTACAATTTTTGATAACAGCTCCTTGTCTAATGTTTTGATACTGTTGTTTACTTAAATTAGAATCCAAAGTTAATTTTAATGCTTCTTCGGCTGTATAACGTAATGTTTCTTTTTTGGGTGAAAATATGGAATTTTAATTTTAGTTGGCCGAGATGGACTTGTGTTCAAATCTTTTAGAACTAAAGCTAAATCACGTTTTTTATTGCTGATGCGCAGTCATACCTGATGCTTGTAATATAAGAGATGTTTCGTGCAAGTTATCCCGGCATAACTCTGATGCTTCCAATCTCTTGGCCCGATCCGATTTTTCGGTATATGATAACCTTGGTCGTCCAGAATATGTTGATGGAATTGATTGACTTGCAGATGTTGATGGAATTACATCATCAGTAAATGTAATTTCTCTCTTTAATTAATCGGAATTTTTACTTTTAAATCGGCATATTGTTCTTTGGCAATCTGACCATTTTTGTTTAAGAGAATTGCACAAACGACATATTTTCTTTTGAATATCATTGCTATAACTACTGTTTCATCTCTTCCAACTATTTAATTGACGTGCTCAAAAACATTAGACTTTTTCTCATTTGTATCTTTCTTTTCCAGCCATACATTAAATAAATCCTTGAATTTAAACGGAACATCACTGCAAAAACACTGATATATTTTTAATTGGGGCAACTAGGGGCAAGTTTTGAAAATTGGATTTTATTCAATTATCAAAACTTGCTAAAGCTTTTGGTAATGTTCAGGAATAATAATTTTCTTTACAGCAATCAAAAATGTTATTTATTTCAAAAGTTATGCAATATTAAACTAACAGCTCACTTTACGCTAACTCACTGCAAACTAAGCTGAGATTAAAAATATCCACAATTTGAGTGCATATATTGAGTGCAAAAACAAACTAGGCAACTAATTTAAAAATAGACCACGTTTATCATTTTGGTGGGTTTACTTTAAGGTACCACAAAAAAAAAAACCTTTTTTGAAATTTAAAAAAATTGGGTTTCTGCTAAAAATCGGGTCTCAGAAACTATAGAGCGCCATTGAAAAATTGATTTAGACGTAAGTACTACAATGTATTAAAATGTATTTAGAATGTCGTATTCATGTAATACAATAAATTTTTAATCCCACAATGACTAGCACCGTTGACCTTGCTCTTGCATAGAAGGAATAGTAGGTGCAATTTGTCTTTTAGCATGATGAATACATTTCCTTTATAACTTTGATTGTGCGCTCTGCACATTGATTACTTCTGGGGATTTGTAGTAAGGATGACTCTTGCTTTCTGAGATTTTCCAAAGAGCTTAAAGCCATTTTGTATGGATTCAGTACTTCAGCCAAGTTATTAGTTGTTTTCGTTGTACTGTTGGTCTGTATACCAATGGTCTGCTCAGCCATACGATATAAATCAACATACACTCTGCAGATCTGCCTTGTTGAAGGAACTAAAATGACGGCCAGGATTGCTAATATAACTCTAGAATTTTACCTTGCATTGCTGATGTTGGGTAATCTCTGAAACGTAATCAATGGAAAAATGTCCATTTTAATCAAAAAACGGAACTCTCGAGTTAGATGAAATAAAAATTAGATTTTTGGTCTAAGGAAATGGTAATCCGATTAATTTGCTTTTGGAGAGACATTCTGCACTTTTCTCCAATGAAAGGGACCATTCTTCTTATTGAGAGTCTTCAAATTTTACCAGATTATTGGCCCAGACATTTGTTCTTCTGAATGCTACTATCGCTTGCTATACTATGCTTGCACGTCGCTGTGAATAATTTTAAAGTAAAAACTATAAAATTATATAAGCAATCATATATACACAGTCTAAATTGTTGCGGAGTATTCTAAATTGTTCCAGAAGGTTTTAATTTGTTCTAGAATATTCTAAAATTGTTCTAGAATTATCTTAATTGATCCAGAATGTTTTAAATTGCTCAAGAATGTTCTCGATTGTTCTCGAAAATTTTCAATTATTACAAAATGCTTTTAAAAGTTCCAGAATTTTTAAAATTGTTCCAGAATGATCTAAAATCCAGAATCTCTAAAATAACTTGGAATTTTTCCAAAATGTTCTAAAGTTCTAAACACTTCTAATCTATGCAAATTTTTACTGATTTTCAGCAAAGCCACAAGAACTAGTAGCAGTAACAAGTTTAAATAAATGACGATTTGTAATTTTAATTGCAAGGTGACCTTTTCTACGACCTGGAGGAATCAAACGTAGTTTCAATGTTTTCAAACAAAAAGTTCTAAAAGGATTTATCACACACTATTTAATTTACTGGTTATAATCATATTTACTCTATAGCCGTTTACTAGAGTTATAAACAATTGATCGGGTTTTGTTGCAAAGTCTTACCAAAGTTTAAAATTTTTCGAATTTTTTCAAATCGTCTTTTACGGATTAATAGTTAGCTACTAAATCAAATGGATTGTTACAACAGCAATAGTGGTAATGTATTTTGCAATCAAATTATTATATTAGCCACATTAAAGGAAGTAATACTTAATAATAGTAATACTTACGCAGAAGAAGTAATACTTACGCCGGATGGTTCACTCTCCTTTAGCATTGCTAAAACAAGGAAAGCGACATGAAACTTGAAAAACACATACACAACAAAAAGTTAAAATCGCATAAGTTCAAAATTAAATATTAAAATGGTAATTATTAGAATCAGTTATCTATTCTATAAACAATATAATTAATCATACAAGCAATTAATGATTATAATCAAATATTATTAAAATTACATATCTTAAAAATACCTGATACCCGAAAACATCGGACAATTATAACAAAAACAAAAAGAGTAATATAAAAAATTTATATATACATTTCAACATAAAATAAAAAGATGTATTTCAACAATCAATTAAATTCATGATGACTCATCAATGGAAATATAATTATTTATGATTCTTTGATGAAAAAACTCCTAATTTAGAAAATAGGACTTGAGTTAGTTGATCAATTCGTGTTTTTTTAACTTACGGGAGATGGGGGCACCTTGATCCTTTTCATGGTTTATGGTTGATTTCTTGAAAACCATTGCAGGCAACACTACTATTTTCAACATTTTAAAAAGAATATTTATTTCTTTATTCAAATCAACAAGCTACTTTTGGTACAAATAATATTTAGTAAGCTAAAACTCAACTTTTTAACATCACCTACAAAGGATCAAGGTGCCCCGTATATCGGGCACCTTGATCTGCACTATGGGGCACTTTGATCCTATAAACAGTTTTTTACAAAATCAATAAAATGTTGGCAATAAAGCATAACTAAAAAGATAGTTCTGCAAATTTCTGCTGAGAGGTTCACATTTAAAGTTTAGTGCAACAGTTTTTTTATCAGAAATCTTAAGAAATGTTTGCAAAAACTGAAAAATCAAAGTCGAAAATCAAATGTCGACCGACACGAGCCGTGCCACCATGCTGCATTGGATTAGGAAGCTTGCAGACGATATCATCTCTGATAAACGCGTATAATTGCTCACTGACAGAGATGAATTTATATGATTTTAAATTTTCTCTTTTCAAATATTTGAGCATTCGCAAAATTTCTTCTTCACAGATTTGTCCAACATAATGAATCGTTTTCTTTTTCGTATCAAATTTAACGAGAACAAAATCCTCCACATTCAGTGCATCAAAGTCAAAGTTCAGGTCTGATGATTCAACTATCTGTTGAGAAGGTATCACGTCAAGATCATTTTCACTCTCATCACTTTCAAGCGGTGGTAGGCCATCAATATTATCAGAATCATCGGAAAGTTCCATTGGCTCATCGTCTTCAACGGCTGCACTTGTAGCATTTTTTTTTTGATGCGTTTTATCTTTCAAAGTCTCAACTCCTCCTCAAACTCATCATCGGATTCTTCAAACTGAAGTCTTGTAGGAGCACTTTTTGTTTTAGGTTTTGTTGTGGTCTTTTTTAAATTTTTCTGAACAGTTGAAACTCATCATCGGATTCTTCAAACTGAAGTCTGGTAGGAGCACTTTTTGTTTTAGGTTTTGCTAAACAAATCTCATTTCAAACAGGAGTGTCTGTCAAATATCTTGTTTTTTGTTGCCTACTTTTAAATTGTTTTTTTCTAGCTGGAGCCTTCCGAAAGGGTCTCAGAACTTCAGGTGTTATGACATTCAGGATTGCTGGTACAGCAACAGATAATCCTGCCTCGGCAACAGATGGTCCTGCTAAATCAGAAGTGTCTCGCTCATCCAAGCTAGCCATTTCCTGCTGATTTTGTAAAAGCTTTACCATATGTTTCACACACAATCGGAACAATGTCATAAATAGTCATCGGTCTCGGACTGCTGACTAGCCAGTTGCCACATGCCGCATTGTAATACCTCTTCAGAGGCCCATACACAGATCTGTCCATCGGTTGCAGCTTGTGACTACAGTATGGTGGAAAACTAAGCATAGTTATTCCGTTTTCTCTCGCCAAATCGAGGGCTGCCACAGATATATGACTCTCGTGGTTGTCTAACACAAGAAGAACTTTGGACTCTTTCGAACAGTGTGAATGTTTAATGAAATGTTTTAACCATTCGACAAAGATCTCTGATGTCATCCTACCAGATGGATTAGCAAATCCTACGCATCCAGATGGGCCATCTTTGATCATAAAATCTCTATCTTTATAGAATAATTTTACCTTTTTATCTAAATATTATTAATTTTATTTATCTAGCAAATAAAAATATTAGTTCTTTGTGCAATGAATGCATTTCAATAGTTATTTTAATGTAATCAAATACACAAAAACCAGATCAAATTAAACATGTATTATTATAATTTTAGTGTGGGGCACCTTGATCCTCAGATCAATCAGTCCCATTTTAGAGAGATCAAGGAACCCCTATAGGTATACATCATGTAATAATGGCTGTATCTCGCCGATAAATGTGACGTCAAAATCATACCATAAAGTATAGGTCAATAAAACACATAGGGACTCCAGTTGATATTTTACAAGTATTTAACATAGTAACAAAAATATATAAATAATTCTCATGCTCATCAAATTTTTCTTTTATCGCGAAAATCAAACTTTTATTTCTTAAAATTCGTACTTTTTTTTTTGCAAAACAACAACGATAATAAATAGCCGGAAGTCTATGCGGATAGCAACTTATGACGTCACGCAGATATTATTATAAATAGATGTTGTAGCGCAAAAAGATCAAGCTACCCCACAGATCAAGGTGCCCCCATCTCCTCTATAAGAGTGACCGTCATTTAACATAGTTGAAAATAATTCCAGTCATTAATTGCAGAGTGCGTCAGGGTTAAGCGAAGTAATAAAGTAATCGCTGTAAGCGATTATTTGCTATAAAATTTAGTAATACAATGATGGAACGAATAATTACTATAAAACTTATAACTTACATCAAGGAAAGCCACTTATTAAAAATAGATGGAAGCATATAAATTTAGCAGGCATTTATAAACAAGCAGTTATGAAGCGGTTATAAAAACTTAAGATTTGAAGGTCTTTGCAAGAATTCTTAGAGTAAGAATTATGATATAAAAATTTCATTAATCTTATAGCTCTTTTCAGAACAATAATTAGTAGTTTAAGAATAGGTGGCTTTTGCCCCCAAGGTAGATAGGCAGCTATATATTCAATAAGAGTTAATTGCAGCGAAATATTTAGATTTTAATGCTTTTTCATCAACATTATGTTTAAGTTTAGGTAATGTAGCATTGAATTTGTTAAGCTAAACAGATAATTCATCATATGGCATTTCCAAGTTAAGATTTCATCTAATTTAATTCCAAAATACTTTATACTATTTTGAGGGACTAGTTTATCACCATGTACATTGTTATTATCATTTATATTATTCTTAATCTTTTAAATAACTCTTAAGTTCAATATCAACATTTATGTATCTTGCTTTGAAAGGTATTAGCTCAGTTTTTTTCCTAATTGGAGATATATTATTGGCATTTTAACAGTTAAAAAGTTTTTTGAGATCATAGTTGATGCGCTACTGCAGTTTCTCCCCTCATGTATTATATGATTGATAATAATAAAAAATTTTATATTAAAATATAAACCTGAGAACCAAAGGAAAGTGCTCTAAGTCGTCATGGAAGTTTAAAAACATGCTATTGCAAGCGCTAATATTCGCTATTTTTTAATGTAACTTAATGTAAATTAATTACCATAAGCTTGAGTAATATAAAGCCTGGTTTCCATCAGCATTAAAATTACTATTGAAAATAGTTATGATGGTATAAAGTCAGCTTTTAATTTCAAATAAATGTCAAATATAGAACGTGAGAATTATAGACAAATAGATAAATGTTTTTGTTTTTTTTTTGCAATTATTGACGAATGATTGGTTGTTTAACGCTCAGTGTTAACTGGGGTTTAACATTTTTATTATTATATGTAAACACTTTTCAATAAGTTTTCAAAACTTCTTCTATTTTGCAACACTAGAAGAAAAAAAAACCTAATTTACCCCTGTTTAAAAGTATACGTTATATATAGGAATTTCGATGTTGAATAACTCATAAGCGACATGACTCTTCGAAGACCAGCAGGCAACAAATTTGATTCTTTTTCATTAACGGAAATTGGAGCAAGATTTAAGCACAACTTAATCCGAAATGATGATCCAACCGAGGATCATTATTTCGGATTCTGCTGAATCCGAAATGATGATCCTCGGGTGTAATTGAGCGCTCCTGGAAAGGTGGTATGGGTGGAAGCAAGCTTGTTAGTAACCTCCTCGTGGTTGCAACCGGGCAATGGAGGCAGGCGGCCTCTAGCGAGTATTAACAAGCGAACCGTGGGCAAGGGACGGACGGAAGAACAATCCCTTTGCGTCGAGGACACCCACAGTCTAAGCCAATAAATTAGTCTCTGTCTAGCTGTTGTCCCTTTTCCTGCACCAATAGAGGCATGGTAGGTGTTGCCAACGCGACATACTTGGCTATTCTCATATAATAGGTAGTCAAGATGAAAAGTAAAGTGCCTCAAAGTAGCATGAGTCTCTAAGTTAAGTCGCATGGTGCCATACTCATCAAGTTCACGTAAATGATGGCTCTCCCTATTTAGACTCGCGACCTGCGGCTAGCGGTCTTGCGAGAGTCACTGGGCTTCGATGAGAAACATAAGTTAGTGTTTGCTCCTGAACTCAGATACTAGTCCCATTGACACGCCAAAAAGATCATTGAGGTAAATGCTGCAGGAATCTCCTCAGCTGCTTAAGGTTGTGTCAGTGTTTGCCTTGACACCCAGGTGCCAAGGGTATTTGGCCCTGTCCTGTGTGTTTCATGAAATTTACAATCGGAAAAGAGCTAAGGGTACATTTGGCTCAGATTCACAAACTTGCACCGAGTGGAGTTCGGTACCGATGTAATAAATGTCCGTATGAGGGTGATGTCCAACTCAGTGTGGGAACACATCTGAGATACTGTAAGGGTATTGCGGGTGTGGGAGAGGAGAAAAAGCAATTTGCTTGCGCGAGTTGCAATTTCTCTTCGGATACCTTTTCAGGACTTCAGGTGCATAGGCAAAGAAAGCATGTAGTTGAATGGAACGAGCAGCTGAAAGAGAAAACGGAATTAGCTTGGACAGACAGGGAACTGCGGGAGCTGGCAGTTAAGGAGGTCACACTTCTTTTCTCTGTGGTGAATACGGAGACCTTTGCTGTGCTAGGTATTACGACGCGGACTCAGGAGGCTGTGAGGAAAATTCGCTTTACGGATAGATACAAATCTATCCTGGCTGAAGTACGCGCACACGTTAACGAAGTGGCGGAGGAAGCGCCGCAAGCTAGTGATGAGAGTCAGATAACGCTCTTAGTTAACACAGGCAGGGGAGCAGAATTACAACCTGCTGTAATAAATGTAACTGATGAAATCGAATTAGTTACCGATGCTAATGAGGTTAAAATGGTAACATCGAATTCAACCAATGAAGAACAGCCTATCAACGCGCCGGTGGAACCGGCTGTAATTGAGGCGGACCTAGGAAGACAGGATGCGAAATTATATCTCGCATCGCTGCGTCAAAGCGATTGCACAAACGCAGCTGATCAATGGACCTTTGCATACAGCAGGGGAGAAGTTGATTGGTGTAAGACGAAAAGCAGGCTTTTTAGAATCTCAAGACATGCCCGGGGTTTAAGACAACCTTAAAGGGTGGAGAATTGGGAGTTTCCAGAGGGATTCAGACCTAACAGGAACCTTCGTAAATGGAGAAAGTATGCCTTCTTGCAAAGTTGCTATAGAACGAAGAAGAAGGAGACTGTTAGTAAGATTCTTGATGGGACTTTTAAGGACACACCAGAGGAAGAGATTAGGCCAGAGTTGGAGAAAGTACATCGTGTGTACGTTGACCGGCTAGAAGTGAAAACTCAGCTGGATACCAATAGGACAGTGCATATAGACGAAAGTTTCGACTTAGTAAGCTATGGTCGCATTACGATCAGGGAGGTGCAAGACTCAATCAGCGCAAGCAAGAAGGATGCCTCAGGGGGTCCGGACGGCTTGCTCCTACAGGACGTGAAAAAGGCGAGCCCACGCCAATTGTGTATCATCTTTAATATGTGGTACTTGCATGGAATCCCTGTAGTGGAAAATAGGTGCCGAACAATACTCTTGCATAAGGGTGGCGAGAAGCATCTAACGTCGAACTACCGACCTGTGACGATCGGCAATATGCTGAATAGGGTGTACACTAAGATCTGGGACAGACGGATCAGAAAAAACCTGCAACTTCATGTGAGACAAAAAGTATTCGTCCCGCTGGATGGGTGCTTTGAGAATGTAAAAACCATCCAATGCATTCTCCAGTCTTACAGAAGAAGCAGGCGGGAACACAATGTCGTATTTGTCGATCTTGCAAAAGCGTTTGATACGATTTTGCATGACTCGATAGAGAAAGCATTGTTAAGGAAAGCAGTGCCGCGAAGTGTGATAAAAGTGGTACACAGCTTATATGTCACGAGCATTACGGTTGGGAAAACGAAGACTCGACCTATATGTATAAATTCGGGGGTGAAGCAGGGTTGCCCGCTGTCTCCTTTGCTATTCAATCTAGTAATAGATGAACTAGCTGAGAGATTAGAAGCAACTGGCTGCGGTCTTGAGCTAGAAGGTCACGTCATTTCTTCCATGGCTTTTGCTGATGACTACGTGTTGTTGGCGAAGGACTCGGTTAAAATGAATGTGTTAATGAACGTGTGCAATACGTTCTTTGAGGAGAAGGGTTTAGCTGTAAATCCAGCAAAGTGTCAGTCGTTACGCGTTTTGCCTGTAAAAGGCAAACGGTCCATGAAAGTCCTTACGAGGACGCATAGATGGTGGAAAGTTAATAACCAGGATGTTGAAATCCCATCTATGACATACGAAAGTGTTGGAAAATATCTTGGGGTAAAGATTGATTCAGCTGGTAAGATTGCTCTTCCGATTGAGGAATGGAAGCTTTGGCTAACTAGGTTAAGAAAGTGTAAGCTCAAACCTGATCAAAAAGTGAAGGTGCTGAAAGTGGTAGTTTGTGCCCGAGCAAACTATGTTCTCCGGATGTCCGGGTGCGGAATCTGTGAGCTCCGTAAGTGGTCACGATTTGTGAGGGGATGGGTGAAATCCATCATTCACTTCCCCGCATGGTGCAATAGTGAATGGATGCATTCGAGCAAAGGCTTAGGAAAGAAGAGGCAAAGCCGACCAGGCTCTCAAAAAATGTCCGTGCTGTGTTTAACAGCAGAAACTGATGGTCACATCTTGGCTGGATGTCCTACCAGTCGGGATGCATACTCAAAGCGTCATAACTTGCTTTTTGATAAACTCGCCAAAGAGCTAAGACTCAATGGTGGGCCAAGCAGGCGGGTGTGGCGCGAGAGGATGTGTCTCTCTGGGAACGGCAGGCGTTACAAGCCCGATATCGTTGTAAATGACGTAGATGACGGTGTGATTACTGTCATCGATATGGCATGCCCGTACGAGAAATAGGAAAGACACCTAAGTCAATGCGAAGATGCAAAAATCGCTAAATACGAGCCACTCAAGCTTGATAGGAGTTGGACTCAAGAACTTGAGGGGAACAATGGCAGAAGTACTGAGGAGGTTACGGTTATAAGCATGGCAGTAGGGGTGATGGGAACAATTACGCGTAAAACCCAGCGGATACTTAGCAAGTTGAAGCTGGCCAAGGTCGGAAGACCATTACAAATAATTGCTTATAATGAAAGCGCCCAAATTATAAGGCGACATCTTTCGGGATTGAGACTTAGAAATTTGCGGTGAATGCCCGAAGTAGCTGGGATAATGTTGCACAAGCTCGAAGTGCGACTTGCTGCACGTATGACGGTTGAGCAATTAGCCCGATGAGTGCATGTCAAGACGGTAGGGAGTATGATCAGTGGAGCTGTCTTTCCAAAACGACTTACGCGGATTCGCGTGCGGTGGATACAACACCTGGTATAACATGTGAAGGGTTCCATCTAGTACAGGGATTTGCCATCCATGGGAGCGAATTAATTAGTTGGAGGTAATCCGACGCCGCTGTTGAGTCTGATTTTAAACCGCCCGTCAATTCTTGGTTATCGTCTTCAGCAAGCCTTGGACCGCCTAGTGCCGGCCAACAGTTTGCTGACGACCAACATGATGATTTGCAAGAGAAACCCACGCTTTGTCACTTATGTGAGGATAACATCTCTTGTCCATACGATCCTTTGAGGGGAACAGCGCGTAGAGCTTGCTCCGCGTTGGCACCTTTAGTCTTTAATATTTGTTTTTAATGTTAAGGACGAAAAAGGTAGTATGGTTGCAAAGCTGAAACCATACTACCTTTGCAAAGTAACATGAGTCTCTAAGTTAAGTCGCATGGTGCCATACTCATCAAGTTCACGTAAATGGTGGTTCTCCCTATTTAGACTCGCGACCTGCGGCTAGCGGTCTTGCGAGAGTCACTGGGCTTCGATGAGAAACATAAGTTAGTGTTTGCTCCTGAACTCAGATACTAGTCCCATTGACACGCCAAAAAGATCATTGAGGTAAATGCTGCAGGAATCTCCTCAGCTGCTTAAGGTTGTGTCAGTGTTTGCCGATTACTGCTTGCTTGGGACGCTGAAGGAAACTTTATGCCCAGGGACGATGGACACCTCATTGTGGCTCCGTCGGCACCTGCCCAGTATCTAAGGGCTCTCACGAGTTTTTGGATTGTGCAGGTAGTATGGTTGCAAAGCTGAAATTTAAAGGTACAATTTGCAGGTCATAGTTTACTGGCCGAAAGTATGAATTGTAATGTATGTGGTATTCCGTGCACACAGCAAGCAAAGAATAACACAATCGATCAAGTAATTTGGAGATGTCCATAAAAACGTTGTAAAGAAACTTTTAGCATAAGCAACTAAGAAAAGCTTATTAATTCCAGTTCAACATCATGATGCGGCTACATTGATTCCAATCATACATGAGTAGATCCTTCCTGCCACTAATATCTGGAGCGGTTTGTGGACAGCATATAATGGTTTGCAATACCCATTGTTTTAATACGGTAAGTTAACAACACTTACAATTTCGTTGATCCACAGACAGGAGTGACAACAAATCGTGTCGAAGCTATGTGATAAAGAGCCATAGCAAAATTTAAATCAATGATGGGTTCCAACTAATTGTGAAATAATAGCAAACTGTTTATCGGAAATCATGTGGATGCAAAGATTTAATAAACATCATTTTTTTTATTTTTGGAACCAGGTTGGTATGGCATATCCTGTGTAATCAAAATTGCGCTTACTGTGTGCATAAAGAGCATCACATGCATTACATTCATTACACTTTATACACTTTTAGATTTTTTACCGAGACTTTAATCTAATATTATTCATGCAAAAGAAGGACAATTAAAAAATAATGATTCAGCATATATCTTTTATCAAATATAACACACTTTATCTTAAAAACAAATAAGTAAATCCCAAAAAAAATTACCTTTTATTTTAAAAATTTTTAGTGCCACCTCACGACGCTATTTATTTTAGTAGAACTTAATATTTTTTATGGTTGACAGGTATCCGTTGTTGCCACACAAAGAGTAAAATCAATTTTGGTCTGATGCCAATAAGTTAGAAATAAAGTCATCGGCTCTTTCATTGCCTAACCCTTTTATACATACTCTCCCATATGTATAAGTATATTTCTATAGTTAATTATAAACTATAATTACAGTTTTTAAAATTAAATCTAACCATCTTTTATTGAACGTTTTTTTGGCAACTAAGCCTAATAACGTTTATGCATTTAATGGAATTTTTTGAAACATAAAGTTAATAGTTTACATAATTTTTTTTATGCTCAATTGAGAAAAATTGATATTTACATAATAAGAAATAAAAAACTTTTCTCTAATTTCTATTTTGTATTTTTCTATGATGAACATTATAACATTATATAACATATATTTAATAAACTAACCAATGCATCAGCTTTTAAGTACAAAAGAAGCCTAAAGTTTTGAATATCTTTGTTACCATATTAAAAAACTTTTTAACCTAAATTTAGAAGTTAATTGCCATTTATCACTGCAGTCCATGGTTGACTATTAAACTTAAGTCAATTAAGGTCATCTTGTATTTCTTCTTCTATATCAATTATTTAATGTTTGAAAAAATTGAACCAAAAAGTTCATCATATTTTTACAATCATATAATAAGATAAAAATGTTTAAAAAAAATGTTTATCATTTTATCATCTTATTGAATGAACATAATTAAACTAGTATATTATAAATTAAAATTTGTAAAACTTCTAAGAGAGCTCAGCTTTCATTATGAAAACGGTTTTCGAAGTAGAAATTACTTTTTTAGTCATTACTGTATCTGGAAACAAACAATACTTGCTTGGAAATGGAATGGAAACCCTGATGGAAACATACTTGCTTTTTCCAAGGGCTTATAAAATCATTACTGCAATTAGATATTCAAGTAAACTTTTATATTAAAAAATTTTATTAAAAAAATCTCTAATTTTATAAAAAATAAACTACTCCCATAAGCAAAAAATATACCTTTAATGAGACCATTCGCTTTATCTCCCAAACAACTGTTTCTTTATTATAGTATAAATTATACAATAAACAAATAATTATAATAGATACCAAGGGTTCCCAGCATACCCAGGTACAGTGGATAACATATTCATGTTACTATAATAGATACCAAGGGTAACATCTTCCTTTTCTTTTGCATAAATTTGAGGCTCAAAGAACATGCCATATTGGGAGAAACTAAAAATTATTTATAAATGATTTTTATATTTTCGTGAAAAACTTTACGTTAACTGCATTTAACACGCATTAATTTTGGTTTACTTATATGATGATTTACTATCAGTTACTTTTACCACTAACGTATTTTAATGTGCAAAGCTTGATAAAATATTATAAAAAGTTTACTGGATGGAGTGTTCTGCATTGAATTGCTTTTCATGAAATCAACTGACTGAACATCTTGAATAAGATTAAAACTATCTTCTAGACAAATATAAAATAGATTTTAATGTTATTTTTTTTTTTTTTTTTTTTTTTTTGGGTTTAAAAAAACCAAGTATCAACAGACTAACTAATTGTATTTAATATATTACTGGTCTAATTATATAGATTAAATTAATATAATAATAAAAAAACTTGTATAAATTACCTTTATGTAAAACTAGTGCATGATCGCGATAAGCACACAAATCAAAATCTTTCTCTTTTGTGTACTCATTACAATCACAACTTGTTTTCAGTCATGTAATTGCATTCGATTCTATAAAATTTTTTAATTTTCTTTAAATGATACTATAAAACGACAATTGTGTTTTTATAGTGTAATTTAAAATTTTGCAATTTGTAAGAAAGATATATCTCTCTATACAGTTTTTGACTTGTTGTGGTTGAAGCATAAACTCGTAGTTACATCTTAGATCATATGACGTTGGTTTAAAAAAAGATAACGTTGTGGTACATAGAAATTTACTCGTTCAAGATTTTGATTCATTTTATAGTTTATTTCATAAGACTATACACATATATTTATATTTGTTTATAAAAAACAATCTTGAAGGCTATGTTTTTAACAAGCTAAAAAATGAAGTACGGAAAATATATAAATTTAGATATGGAGATGGTAGCTACAAAAACTAAAGAATGATAAATATAACTATTGCAATACTTATATATATCTATAATATGAATAGTAAATTTAAAAATAATGTTGCACAAGCCAATTGCTTGTGGGATATATAGTACAATATCTAGTCTATCAATAAATAAAAGATTAGTGTATCAATTTATGCTATAAAACAAAGTCATTGGTTGTCTTAAAATAAAGTTATATCCATTAATTTAAAGTAGATAATAAAAATTATATATATATGTATATATATATATATATATATATATATATATATATATATATATATATATATATATATATTTATATATATATATATATATTTATATATATTTATATATATATAAATATATATATATATATATATAAATTATAAATTATGTTAGTGTATTCTACAAATAGAGTGCTCAATGTTCTAAAAGAACAGAGCAATAATAAATAAGTAAAAACACTTATCTAATTTTTGATTACTTCAACACTGTGTTTTACCATCTGTAGGTTCATCAGGAAGAATCTTCCTGGTGAACCAACTGATAGTGAAACACCGTGTTGAAGTAATCAAAAATTAGATAAGTGTTTTTACTAATTCATATATATATATATATATGCATATCAAATAGATGTTTATTTAAAACTTCAAGAAACAAAATAAAGAACATCAAATATTAACATAAAAATAATAACTTTTTTAAAATAAAAGCATCCAATCCAATCTTTATACTTTGTGTATCAACAATAAATAGTTTATTTAAATTTCGCAGTTTTAATAGCCAAGGTGAGATAATGCTATCAAAGTGAGAGCAATTTAAAACAATTCTGTTTCAATGTTAACCTCTAATGATTGCAAGTGATATCATTCCGATATAGCAAATAAAAATACAGTCAGTGTCAGATATAAAAATTTGTTTAATTATACAAAATTCAGGATAGAATTCTCCGACTGTATGAATAACAACATCAGCAACTTTAAAATTAGCTAAGTTAACTTATTGATTGAAATATTTCTTTGTATAATTCATAGTTGCCTATCAGTTCTAAAATAGTTCAGATTTAGCAACACTAAATTCATTAATTTTAAACCATTATTTTGCCACGAACCTTGTCGGCTAATCCATTTGGTGTCTAATAGCTACTTTATAACAAATATTTTTAAAGTTTTTTTACAGATAAAGCAGTTTTTTTAGAGTCTCTCAGTTTACCTTCACAGTGAATCTACTACATATGATTTTACTGACCAAGCATTTTGATAATTAGTGGATAGTGAATAAAGTTATGAAACTTTAAAATTAAGCAACATTTAAATATATAGTAATATTCTTGTAAAAACTTATCAGTGAGAGAAGCAAAATATGTCAAATCAGATTTACTAAAATGCAAGCCAAATAAGTAAAGGACAACTTGCCTTAGCAATAAAAAAAAACCCAAATGTTGTCATTGGAAGGAACTAAATCTGCAACTAATAAAGAAAAGCTTAGAGCCAAATTTTGCATTTCAATTGCAACAATAGTAATAAAATCATTTTTGATTTGAAACTTAGTAGGACGAGAAAAAATTGATGAATTATCATATGAAAAATTTCTCATACTGCGATTTATGTAACCAAGATTTAAAAGTTTTGGAAATAAATACTGGATATTTTAAAATTTTATTAAAAAAGTATTTGCAAACGCCTCCTAATAAATCATGCATAATATCACAATAAATATTATCATTAACATGAAATGATCGAATTTTGTTACACAAAAATAAACAAAATAACAGCACTTTTCCTTTATGCCGTTTTAGTAAACAATTATTTAAAGAAACATCACAATCACAACATTCTTTAGTTTTAAGTAACTCATTCGATTCAACAAACTTACAGTCAAATTTTTGCGTTTCATTTTGCATATTCTACATGGTTATGTAGTAAGGGTCTGCGTGTCGTTATTATTTCGAAACGATTTTTAACGATACGGTAACTGGGTTTTGAAAAAATACCGATAACTATAACGATACGATAAGGGTCTTTAGAAATGCAAACAATAACCCAACGATAAAATATCGTTATAAACCGATAATATCGTATGATTTTTCAATTTAATAGAAGCGTATCGTTTTTATCCTGTTCTCCAAATTGACCGCCAGATTGAAACTCTTCCCACTCCTAATTTTTTCACATTTAATCAGTCATATGTATTAGTAAACACAAAATATGTTGTCAGGAAAATCTGAATTAAGTAGTAAATATATATATTTTTTTTAAAATTAAAAAGCATAATTTTTGGCTTTTTTTCTTCCGAGGTTTTAATAAAGCCAACCATTATGGTCGTCAAAATAACCCATATATATATTTATTTAATAAAAAACCCATATATATATTACCATAATATAAATACATTTGTATCGCAAATGATATTAACGTTCATGTTTGTTTAAATTAAAATTTACTACAGCAGATGTTTCTTTCATAGTTCAGTCAAGTTTTTTTAAATTTGTGATGAACAGATTAACCACATTGTTCTGCATAGTTGCCTAAGCTAATATTATTGTGTTCTTCAAATGGGAGAATGTGACACACTAAAATATGCATTTTCCATGAAACTGTCAAGACATAGCAAATCATCAAACACAGCTGATTTCACGAATGAAAGCTTACGCAAATAATTAGTTATTGGCAAAATATTGATTGTTGCAGTTAAGGTAAGTAACTCCAAAATATCTAACAGGGACATAAATATATTAGCATTGCTTCCATCTTAGCCTCATTATTCTGTAATGTGTTTTCAACCAGCTATGAAAAGCTGGCCAAACACATAAAAGCAAAATACAGAGTTTATCCACAACTCCCATCATAATGTGAAGCTCAGGTGGAGAAACAATGTGTTCAAGAAAAGTTTCTTGATTTTCTTTTAAGTAAATTAAACGAAAATTTATTACATCTTTGTATTCCGTTATTTTTAATCTTTTTTTTTCCACCATACACTTATTGATCATAACATAAGTCTATGAAGCCAACGTTCTTAGTTTCCCTGCTTCAAGGGAACATTCTCCTTCACAATACAGACAGGCATATTTGCCAGAGTGACTTGAAAGTCCGAAAACACTGTTTGCACGCTTTTGATCAAATGCCATACTTAAATTCACTTCTTCAAGTTGAAGAGGTGCCAATAATTTTCGAAAACATCAATAACTTTTAAGAAGTTCTGACCACCATCTAAAAATATTCAGAGACAAATCAGTCATTTTAACATTAATGCTCGAATCTACAGCACTTGTTTGGTTCCTGCGTAAAGTAGAACATTATTTTTTGGTTTTATTTTTAGAAATTTCTAACACGTTTGATAGTTCCATAATAGTTTGGAATGAGATATGATTTTCTTTCTTTTTGACTTAATTTCATTCACTCTAACTGTAACAAAGAGAAGATTTCCACCTGTCGAAATCTTCAACTGCTCTCCACTTACAATGCTTTCACGTTTTATTTTACGCTTTAACAACCCAGATGCTACTTGTTCTGCATGTTTATCTCCAAGTGATTCACTAATACTTATGTTATTCCTTATAGCTTAACTTTTGCAACAATCATGAGAAACTCCTCTATCTGAAATTAATTGTAAGAGTTTTATAGCAATTTTTGAGATTAGTAAAAACAATAAAAAAATCTATCGAATCAAACTGTAAAATAACATAGGAGAAAAAATGTTTTACCTAATCTTATTTTAATCTTATTTCTAAATTATAAAATCACAAATATAAACAATCCATACGTAGATTTAAATACCTGAGTCCACAGATTTTTCAGCCACATTTAAAGTTTTTGACTCTGGCTCAACATTTGTCTGGATATATAGCAGTGAAGAGGTTTGCCTAATAGTACTCCTTTTACCTGAAATACATTTTATTTATTTTTATATATATATGTATATAAATATATATATATATATATGTTTGTGTGTGTGTGTGTGTGTATGTGTGTGTGTGTGTGTGTGAGAGAGTATGCGTGTGTGTGATATATATACATATATATATATATATATATATATATATATATATATATATATATATATATGTGATATATTTATGTGATTTATATATGTGATATATATATACATATAATATATATATACATATATATATATATATATATATATATATATATATATATATATATATATATATATATATATATATATATATATATATATATATCACATAGGACCCGAGAGACCGCCAGGTTTTATGTCGTGTCAATTAAACATAACTTTTTTATTTAATAGTATTTTGTAACATAAAAAGTTGTTTTTAAAAATCTAAACCAAGTGCTAAGGGTCCCAAATGGGGCAAAAGGGAAGATTCGTCGGCTCCAAACCCATTTAAGATTCTTTTTTTTTTCAATTTAAATTTTTTTTTGTCCCTGCATTTATTTTAGAAGTTTATATTTGCAAAATTATTTTAAAATTATTATATTTCATTAGTCATATACAGCGCCCCCAGGATCTAATAAGAAATGTAAAACTTTTTTTTTTTTAGTTAATTTTTTACTTACCAATCTTTTTTCTTTAACTTATTTAGATAAATAGAATAAATTTTAAAACAATAAATCCACAAATATATACAAATATTACTGATATATGAAACATAAACCAACTTAACATACCTAACTCTTCTTCCGTTAAAGTCAATCACAGAAGAGAGGAGTCTTTCGCCATATTCTTTGTTTGCAACTTTTCGCTTGAAGCTGTTCCACGTTGATTTGAATTTTGAATGAGTTGATTCTCCGCATTGTTTAGCAAACTTAGATAAGCCACAATTGTGGTATTCAACAAAAGGTTGCACATGACATAAGGGTATATGTACTTTCCAAATACTTGAAAGTTTTTTCCCAAGTATGTCAGCAATTTCTTGAGCAGATAAAAAGGAGTTCTTAAATTTTAGAATGGCCTGCTGATACTCAAGCTTAAGTGTTCTACCGAAACAAGAATCTTTTACAACCTTAAAATCTTTTAAACATTGAACAATTGGCACTAGATCAGGATATTCATACAAAACAACTTTTTCCAACTCATCATCACACTTTGGTATCGGGTTTGAATTATTCCCATCCCAACCTCTACCTCGATATCCTCTCTGTAGTACACCGCTATTTTTCAAAACATTATCAATTCCTGTCCATAGATCCATTAATAAACATCCCAGTGTAGTTACTATTCCTATCAGGATATGTAATTCAGGTGGAGGTGCTAAATGTTGGATTAGTGTTTCTGAATCTTCATCGAGGTAGAGAATTCTTGGATATATCACATTCATAAAATGTTTCATATTGGATTTCCTTGAAATATTTTCTACAGTGTATTTTTGATACCAATAGTCAAGGCTTCCAAGCGTTCGCAGTTTACCACAAATTTCACTTGAGTCTCCTTCACACCAAAGACAAGCTTTTTTTTCCGCATGGCTTGAAATTCCAAAAACTGCATTTGCACATTTCAAATCAAAAGCTGCTAAAAACTTAACATCTTGTAAATTGAGTTTCTCTAAAATTATTCTTAAATTGAAGTTTGATTCTTACGCGTCTTCAGCTATGGAGAGAATTTGACAGCGCTGTACACCACTATTTAAGTATAAATTTGAAGTAATTTTTCATTAACATCTAAAACATTTACAATGACCTTCATGAAACCACTTCCTCCATCCATAGAAATACAAACAAAGGCTGATTGGGGATCAAGACAACGTTGATTTATTAAATCTAGAATAAAACTAGATGTGTTTTGAACAAAAACAAGGTCTTTTATAGAAGTACTATCAAGGAAGTTGACCTGAAAAATAACAATAAATAGATAAAAAAATTTTAAACGATATAATTAATTTTTATTACTAAAAAAGTTATTAGTGCTACCTTTTTTATTTAATAAAAATGAGATAAAGACTCTTCTAGGTCACTCATTATTCCAAAAATGTTGTTTTCTACTGCTAACTTACTTCCCATTCCTTTTCGAAGAGTAGATATCAATACCCCTGTTTTATTCAGGGAAAGTTCTAACACTATTTGAAGTTCCTTAATCATCTGAAGAGATACTTGTTTTACTGACCTAGGTATAAATGAAAAAATTAATAATATTTTTTCATTAGATAAATATGTACTCAACAGTATATATGTACCTTCTCTTTGCTTTGTTATCAGGACATCCAACTTTAATCTTCAATGGGTTTCCGCCAGAAGACAAAATAAATTGTTCCTCATTGGCAATTTCGTCAGTCTTCATTTTTACTTTTATTATACCAGATGCAACTTGCTCTGCTTGCAAATTTTCTAGACTTAATGCTAATAAGATCAGGTTCTCTACTGCAGAGAAAGAGGAGTAGTTGTGTAAATATCCTTGTGCAACAGTTAAAAAACATCTACTACATAATTTGGAAGACACATTTGAGTTAAATATATTAGGAACTTCTTCGGTATGAATTATTGATGATGATGCTGTTCTTGTCATCATCCTCCATTCAATTTTGCATCAAATTTAAAACCTATTTAATAATGATATAAATATATATATATATATATATATATTTTAATAAACAAGACAAACTTTTTAATTAATAAAACCATTTTATTAATTCTAAGCAATAAATGTTTCGACTATCAATAGTCATCTTCAGTTGAAGTTTAACTTTTAAATTTGTTTAAATACCTATATAGGTGATTTTTTCAATACCAATACAAAATATATCTGTGTATAAACTATTAATTTAATTACAAAAATGCAACAAAAACTATTATAAGAATAACAAGTCATACTAAAAATATATATATATATATATTCATTTATGAAAAGTAATATAAAAGCACAATATCCGCATAAAAAACCCTTTTTAAGCTATCTTTTTTGCGATTATATAAATTTCTTTATATAATCGCGCACCCTGGATTTTATTTGCTATGCGAAAGAATTATACTTTTAATGTTGCCTTATTTGTTATTTTTAGTTAATGTTTGTTTATAAATAAAAATTATCATTTATTTTATATATTTATAAATTAGTGTTATTTCCATCATTTAAAAAATATCGGCTTTCAAATTTCTTCTATAAAATAATTATTCAAACATTTTTCAGCAATTGATGATAATAAATACCAGTTTCTTCACACACCGTAAATAGTTACTTTATTTCCGTTAAATTTTTAAAGGCGCAAAAAGGAATTTTAAAAAGAAGTTGGTTTTTTATATTTCATTTCTTATCTTTTTAATTTCTAATGTAAAATAGACCACTTTTTAGTAACTTTCAGACCTATGTTTTTATATGATTTCTAACCAGTATAATATTTTCAATCATAATTAATTAAAAAAAATGGGTAGGTGCAACCTATCCTAACACCCTGTTTTGGCCCATTTTGGCCCTTAGCACCTTATTTTAATTTCAAAAACCCTTTTTTCTACTTATAAACTGAAAATACTCTTGAATAAAAACGGTTTGATTCAATTGACACGACATAAAACCCGGCGGTCTCTCTGTAATACATAAATAAATATATATATATATATATATATATATATTATATATATATATATATATATATATATATATATATATATATATATATATATATATATATATATATATCAAAGTATCTTGGATATACTCTCTAACCAGCTGGAAAGGTATGCAGTTTCACCTTTGTTCATACTAAATAAGTTTCTTCTGCAGTGGGAACACACTAGTGAAGGACAAACCTCAAGATCAGAATCAAAATTTGGCTAAATATATTCTTGAATTTTCTCACATACTGAGGGTGATATGGGCGTTAGAGATTTTGATCTTATACCTTTATTTATGAGGCAAACTGCACAAGTTGATAATATAAAGTTTGCTGCTATGTTGCAAAACGATACTTTTTATCTGAAAAGCAGCTGTAAATGGGTTATTTTGATTACCATAATGGCTCACTTATAAAACTTTAAAGAAAAAAAGCCAAAAATTTTGCGTTATAATTTGGAAATTATACATACTTGGAACTTAGTTCAGATTTTTCTGAAAACATATATTGTGTTTACTAATGCATATGATAGATTAAATGTAAAACAATCAGGAGTGGGGAGAGTTTCAACGTGGCGGTCAATTTGGAAAATAGTGACTAACTTTTTCAAACGAAAGTAACCGATAAATACCGATATGAAACGATATGAAAAGATAAATTGTTCTATTTCATAATTTACTTAACTTAAGGAAATATAAATTCATAAAAGGTTTCTGAATTTTTGCTTCTGTTTATAGTTCCTAACTAATCATTTCTTCAACTGTCAGATCAACCACATTTGGAGTACTGGCACGAGAGGTAGCAAGAGATGGAGAGGCAGGTCCTTCAAGGGCAACAGCTTCATCGGCTTGTTCTTCAGCAGAAGTGAGCAACCCTTTCTTGATCTTGACTTTGCCATAGTTTTGCTGGATGTACAGAAGTTTTTCTACATGTTCTAGTTGCAACTTGGTTCGTTTATTGAAGACAATAGCACCTTCAGTACTAAAAGCTCTTTCTAACGAAGCACTAGAGGCAGGCACACAAAGCCATTTTTTTGCAGATTCTGCCAACAATGGAAACTTGTGTTTGTTGTTCCTCCAAAAGTCCAAGACATCCAATCCAGTTACTGCAGGTACCTTGAGGTACATTTCCCATTTAATAGTAATGAAAGACTGATCAGTTGGGGCGGAGGTAACTTTAACTAGGATGTCACTACCCAAATCAAAGAAAGGGTCGTCATCAGGTTGGGAACCTGAGATCTTGCCTCTTTTAGTTGCCTGGCTTCCGTTTCTTGTGTTGCCTGGATCCATTCTTGATGATTCTTAGATTTTGTAATAAAAGCGTCATAGGCCTCATTAAATCAATGGCCTTAACTAGTTTTCGGTAAAACATTTCAGAGGTAGGAGACAGGTTACCACGAATAGCTTACAGAAGTCGGTATTATAATCCATACAGATGAGAGATAACTCTGAATGGAGACTTTCTTGTCAGCAGAAAAAGCTTTCTGAAATGTCCAAGATTTTCTTTAAAATTGGCAAAAGTTTGTCAAAGAGGTCAAACTCATTCTCACTGGGAAAGCGGGTGCAAGTTTGTTAGGGTCAGTACTTGGGTTATCCCTAATTGAGCTCAATGGTCTTCTCATCCTTAGAATGCTGTCAATCATCATTAATGTGGAGTTCCAGCGGGTTTTGACAGGTGAGATGATTTTTACATTCTTTAACTCCTCCTTGTCAACAATGGCGTTGTCATCCAACATGTTTTGAATCTTGATTCGCTGTTCTGACAAAGAGGACTTGTGGCATAAAGATGACAGTTCTGTGGCTTTTTTAATGGCTGACTTAACTGACACCTTCAATTGACTTGGCTTCTTTAATTGCACCTTCCACAACCAAGTTCAAAAGGTGATCAGCACAGAGCAGAGACTCGTCAATAAACTTGAATAAAGGGATGGCTGCCTTCATGTTGGAAGCTGAGTCATGAACACAAACAACATAGCTGTGTCCGGCATTTCCGGGAATCTCTGAGACATATCTAAAAATAAAATAAAAATTAATAAGTATAAATATTATACAAATTAAAATTTACACATAACAATTTAATACCTTTAGTTATAATATTAGATTATAAAATTATAACTAATGTTATAAAAATATTATATGTAACGGGTAATATCACTAATATGTTAAACTATATAAAAATTTGAACAACAACAAATCACCATAAACTACGTAATTAGCTTACTTAGTAATAGTAAGTTAAAGTATTAGTGTAAGTACTACTATACTAAGTTAAAAAAACTTCCATAAAAATTTACTTACTCATCCAGTCTGTTTGCAATCGCTTCTGCATTATGGCATCCAGAAAACGGTGACGATGAAGTGGAGGGTAATGGCTTGATAGGCGTCATTATTCCGACTTTTCCACGTGTCAGAAGAAATGGCGAATGAACGACTTTTTTGCAACTCCTTCTCCAGAACTTGATCCACTGCTGCTTTCGCGTTTTTGTAAACTAATGGCAACCTAAAAGAAGAAAAAGCAAACAAAAAAACTGTTGTTTGTACTAATTTATAGTTATTTAAAAAAACTAAAATTAAAAATAGACGCAGACAGGTCTAGAAGCTAATGATTTTAAAATTAAAAAAGGAGATGCTAACTTACTAAGAAACAACAATAATGCAATAATGGCGTCATGGGACTTATGGCGTCATTTTCATTGCAAATAAGATTAAGGGGTTCGGGATTTTAAGTTTGATTTAAAGCTTATACAAACTCTTTAAATCTGTTCCCCTCTTAAACCAAATGAAACCATCCTAAAATTATTTACTTGGCCAATAGTACAATAAATTATATATCTTACTTATAACGTGAGTATGTTGTGGCAAACTTGATCAGCATCTTTGGGTTGAAATAAGCAATCAGATCCTCAAAGGCTTTATGCTCAACAAGGCTAAATGGTAAGTTGATCTCTGTCTTGTGGTTTATATTTTAACCTAGCATCAATCTTTTTGTTCTGATTGACCTTTGATGGACTGCCCAGTTTTCTTGACTTTACTCTTCTATCCATGACCAGAGGAACCTTGTCTCCATTATTCTTTTCATAAGACTCATCCTCGTCGTATATCTGTAAAATTATAAAAAAGGTTGTAAAATTTTTACATTACAATGTACACGCTGTGAAGCGGTTAAAGCCTGTAATACATTGAAGTATTTAAATTTGAACATACTAAATATAGAAATACTCAATTAAAAACTTTTTTTTCGCAACTGTCATATAATACCAGTTCTAGCTCATTAAAAGCAACATCAGCCTTCCCCTTCTTCTCTGCCTTGTCTTGTTCAATCTAAGCAAATTCAACTGGATGCTTTCTAAAAAGATGGTACCTCATCCCAGAAGTGTTATGATCTGCAATCTAAGTTTACCCATATTTCAATTAAAAAGTTTAATAACAAAGTAAAAATGGACATTTCGTACATTGTAAATTTATCATATCTTACCTTCAAAATTAATTAAATTTGATTATTTTTACAAAACTTTTGCTTTCCTCGTATAATGTTTTTTTGTGGGGAATTATTTAGACTTACCATGAGACACTAAAGAGTCACTGTTTTCTTTTTGAACTTGATATTATTTTTCCCATCTGAATGCGAATCATATAATTTTCCAATACAATCCTTTTTTATACAGTTTTAAAACCGTGCAATTTTGACTAATATTAAATACAGTAAGACCTTACATGCGTTAACACCTGCGAACATTAACACATTATTACCATACAAACATTAACATATTATTACCTTACGTATATTAACGCGCTAATTGCATCTTGAAGACGATATTCCCGACATTTTAGACTTTTGTTGATCAACAAAGTTTTCAGCTGACATCCTATTTAATTGGTCTGGAAGGATCAATGGTATCTATTAACTAGATGTCTAACTTGCGCTTCCGCAGTGAAGCAAATTTTTTGCCAGTCAGGTTTGTTTTGCCAGCCTGAAATGACGTAATGAAAAATGAAGTATTTTCAGTTTAAATAAAATAGCTACCGGAATTAAAATTTTTATAAACTTGCTTCACTTTTTCTTACGGAATTTTTGTGAAGTTAGACATCTAGATAATATATACAATTGGGAAGAATTAACTTGTAAAACCGGTAAAGATAGGCAAAACGACATCTTGACTCGACTTGATGATTTAAAATATATTTGAACTATAAAATGGCTAATATGGTTTGTTTTTAAAAAAATTGAAATATTGTAAAAAATATCGTTATTTTATATTTGATTATTTATCGGTATCTCTCGTTAGTTTTACGTATTCCGATAAACCGATAAAGAAGGCGTGATATTATCGTTTCAACCGATAAATTTCGAGTCATTTATCGTTTCAAACGATAAGTTATCGTTCCATAGACAAACTCATATCGTTTGATATCGTTTCAAAATATCGGTTCATACCGATATACCGATAACGATACGCAGACCCTAAGTATTTCGCAGTAAAGCTTTCCGCATAGCAAATACTTTATTTAAACCTAGATTGTCATTAATAATTTAAACAAGCAAAACAAATACTTTAAAATTACTTTTATCAATTTTTACAGTAAAACCTTTCGTTTCTAATTTTGTCATTTCTTGTGTGGTTTATATATATATATATATATATATATATATATATATATATATATATATATACATATATATATATATATATATATATATATACATATATATATATATATATACATATATATATATATATATATATATATATATATATATATATATATATATATATATATATATATATATATATATATATATATATATATATATATATATATACCAGGTCTATAAGTATGAAATAAGCGTTTTTTTTTGTTGTTTTGTTTTGTCAAAATAAAACACTATTTTCTAATGGAAAAGTAAAAAATATTTTATTCAAAGTATTTGCCATTGCTTTCTACACATTTTGACCACCTTTCTTGCAATTTGTGGATACCACGTCAATAAAACTGATCGTTTTTTGAGGCAAACCATTCGTTTTTGAGGCAAACCATTCGGAGACCCATTTTTCGACTTCTTCGTAAGAATTGAAGTGTTGCTCATTCAATGCGTGTCCTATCGATGAAAAAAATGGTAGTCGGAAGGAGCCAAGTCTGGTGAATACGGCGGGTCAGGTAACTTTTCCCAGCCAAGTGATGTTATCGATTTCTTGACCGCTTTTGCTGTATGACTCGGAGCATATCATGCAGCAAAATTACCTTTCCGTGCCTTCTGGTCGTTTTTCGATCAATGCATGGTTCAAACTGATTATTTGTTGTTGGTAGCGTTGCGGATCAACAGTTTCGCCATGTTTTAGAAGTTCATGATACACCACTCCCTTCTGGTCCCACCAAACACAGAGCATTGTCTTTTATCCAAACCGATCAGGCTTTGCAGTCGATGTTGATGCTTCTCCTGGATTTACCCATGATCTTTTGCGTTTGGGATTCTTAAAATAAATCCATTTTTTATCACCAGTCACAATTCGATGCAATACTGACTTCTTTTCGTGTCGTAACAGCAACATTTCACATGTGGTTTTTCGCTTTTTCATCTGCCTGTCATTTAATTCATGTGGTACCCATTTCCCGCACTTTTTAATCTTTTCCATAGCTTTTAAACGGTCAGAAATTGCTAATTGTGAAACATTTAACATTTCTGCCTTTTGTTTTTGACTTAAAGTGTCATCTTCATCCAGTATAGCTTGCAATTCTGTGTCTTCAAACTTTTTTGGTTGTCTTCCACGTTCTTCATTTCGCATATCAAAATTATTATCTCTGAACCGTTGAAACCATCTTTTGCATGTTGCTTCCGATAGAGCATGATCACCATAAGCTTCGACAAGCATTTGATGCGATTCTGCAGCACTTTTCTTCAAATGAAAAAAAAAATCAGTGCTTTCCGCAAATCATCATTTTCTGGTACAAAATTCGACATTTTTAACAAGATTAAAAAATATGATGGTGTTTATACAATGACTTGATGTTTACTAAACATGTTTGACAGATGTCATAGCAACAAAATTAAAAAAGAATTAAGGCCCGTTCACAACAAATGTTCTCTATCGATACATTTGTAACTCGACGCTCACTTCATGCTTATAGACTTGGTATATATACATATATATATATATATATATATATATATATATATATATATATATATATATATATATATATATATATATATATATATATATATATATATATATATATAGATATATATATACATACATATATAGATATAGATTAGGCCACTGTCTAAACATACTATTTTTTTCAAATCATATTGGCTCACTTTGGGATTTATGTAAGCCATAAATATAAACATAAATCCGAAAAAATTATTCAATTTAGAGCTATAATCATTTTGGGAAATCATTTTAAAGTTTTTAGCTATTGGTGTGCTTTTTTCAAATATTTAAAAGAATTTAATATTTTGAAAAACCTTATTTTTCAAAAATATCTGCGACGGAAACTTTTTACATGTCACGCCTCGTTTTCACAATGTTTTATGAAATCTCATTGGCTAACGCTATGTGAAAACGAGGCAGGGTTTGTAAAAAGTTTCCGTCGCAGATATTTATGAAATATAATACCGTTTTTTATGAACCAATTTTCAATTTTTCAAGTCGATTGAAACTAAAGTTTCTTTAAAACTATCGATGTTGAAAAATTATTGGGGCTAGAGTCTAAAAAATGGGTGTATGACACTCCTCCCCGAACAATGAACTTATTAAAGTTAGTGAGCTTTTAATTATAATATTATTCGGCAATGATCAGAGATCAAGTACTAATTTTGTTTTGTTTTTAAGTTAGCTAAAGTCACTACCCCACACCCTTATTTACTATCTGTTTGCGCTAGCTCTGGTTAGGTCTTTTGAGTTTACATAGGTATTTATATATATAACACCCTTGCTTCAACGTTTTTATAGACCATTAACAATAAAAGTAACACCAAGCTTGAAGTTATAATACATTTTTAGAATGCCTTTTCATAAAAGAAAACATTAAACTCGCATTTATATACATTAAATACAATATATTACATTTGTAACAAGTTTGTAAAATTGTTGTTAAAACAAGTTTGTAAAATTACTCTGAGATAATTACACGATATTCTGACTTTTTCACGTTTCTCTTGTTTTCGGCTCTGCTTTGGTTTTTAGCCAGAATGAAGTTATGTCTCTTTACCCGCCCATAAACCTTTTTAGAAGCTTCAGATGTGAGTTTTACAGCTCTTTCCACCGACTGAGAATTGTTTGGCAAATCAGTTAGAAAGTTTATTGCCGGTTTGAATAGCTTGTAGTAATTCATTTGAAGATACAAAAATTGACGTAGGAGGTTCAATTTGTATTGAAGAAACCTCAATTACGTCGGTCCAAACATCAGCATTGAAGTTCAAGGTCATAACTGTCTTAGCTTTGATTTTAGGTTTGAAATCTGGATTTGTTTCCCTGGATAATCTAATCTTCAAGATTTGATTAAGAGCACGGTCTCTTACAACTTTTTCATCGTCTAGCAGCATAGCATAAAGAAAGTTTTCTTGACAGCAGCAGTAGGAGTTACCCTGAAGATTTTTCAATACAATAATTTGAATTCTGCTATCCTGTTTCTTGACTAATTGAATGTTTTATGGAGAAGCCTTGGTGCATCTTTGTAATGCGCTGAACTTTTAACGGCGAACCACATAGGACAGTAAACTTGTATTATGTACTTTGTTATGCAGTTTAAATCATGTGTAGGTATCTCGGTTTTTGTATAAACCACCATAATTCTCAAAGCAAGAGTTAACCAGCGTGCATGACAGACTGGACCAGGTTTCCTGTTAGCATACTTGACAGAAATGGAACCTTTAGCTATTCCAGTGCAATACTCTTAAAGTTTACGTTGGTCCGTACTCAGATCGCCAACAATGTTGGGCTTTACATATAACTCTATCTCGGAATTAATAGGAACAAACTGAACCAATGGTTTTTCATGCATGAATGTATCAGACGCTTGTTCACCAATAGGGCCCTTATACTTTTTAGGATCATTAGTTTTTCCATCTATTTCAGATATAACATGACGAAGAGGTAGCTCACCCTGGTGAAGTAAACAACCAACTAAATGAATGCTACGATTCAAAAGCTTTTCTAATTTGACAACTAAACCATTATCTACGCCAGTGTTAGAACTTGTATTGTCAAGAACAATCGCTTCCAAGCTTTTAATATTATCATATTCAGAAAGCACATTTAACGTTGCTGAAGCCATAGTATTACCTTTATCATTTTCTATTATAGTATGAGTTAGATAATCTCCAGAGAAAGGGTCATTTTCACAAGTAAAAGTGAGGTGATGTTCATCTTTGGTAGTTCGATAAAAGAAAGGGTTCCCATTACTCTTGTATTTCATCACATAAACTAATGAATTTTTGTCTTTCTTGCTATCAACACCAATTACTTTTATTTGTGAAACTTCTTGACGATGCTTTGTGTCAATTGAATTAGCCACTCGTACCTTTTCACAAAAAATCTTATATTCCGGTACTATCTGAGATTTTTTACTCTCAGTTACTATTCCGTAGTCAATTAACACAGCTGTTGCTATTGCAGCTGCTGCAGCATCACTTACTTCATACCTTATTGCAGCCTCGGCTAAATTAGATAAGTCTGTGTAATTTCTTTCACTTATGATTTGCTTCTCAAATTCTTGTATCTAAACTTGAAGATCCAGCACTAAAATTACTGTCTGACTCGAGTTTTGATGTTGTTTGAAGACTTTTTCCTGTCTAATATACTTTTGGCAACCCTAGTTGCCTCCACTTGGTCCACGTTGCCTAACTGCCAACTTCCTTTTGGTCCTATCTTGCATCTTTATTCCTTTAAATATTCTCTTTCCAGAACGGGGACCTAAAATAAGTCAAGTTTTTTAAAATTTAAAAGTATTAAAATTTAAAGCGAATAAAATGAATCAAATTTCATGATCACTAATCATTTTACCATAACTTCGTAAATAAGCAGTAAATGCTAAAATGACTTGCGGCTCTTTTTTATCCAACCCTCCATATTTATCAATTCTAACAGTAAATGTTGATAAAAATTGCATGATATACTTTTCTGCTTTCCTCACAGAGACAAACTATGTGTTTCATTGTGCAGTCGCTTTTCCGACAGCCGATTTGTCTAAATGTATATTACTTTACTATAAAATCATGACAATATAGAAATTATTTATTATATAGGCTTACATTCTTTAGTTTATGGATAAAGACTTTACCTTAATACCTTAGTAAAAGGCAAGGGGAATAGGATAGTAAATTTTCATCAACCCTTATAAAATCTTTTTCACTTTAACATTAAGCAAATTGTACTAAAAAATGTTTACAAATATATATTTAGCTATCTTTACAGTCATCAATAATTGGGAGGTCGCACCGGCAAGCAGACAAATCAAACAACGTTTCCAGTTTCTTTTCTAGCCAGCTTATACTGGACTTATGGATTTTAGATTGAATTCATTCTGCAGATAATACTTTTTTAAATGTTCTGGATATTTTATTTTTTAATGGTTTATCTTTTATCAGAGGTAGATTTGGATTAACTCTATACCAAAGTTTTTGCAAGTCACTATTGACTTTTGTCACGATTGATACAGAGTCAATTTTCTGTCCATTAATTAATTCTTTCTCAATCTTGTAACCGTATTGAATGAGCTGTTTGTAAGTTGGTATCTTCGATTACAGTTAATATATTTTAAAATATTTGTTTAAAAACAATTAGTTTCCGTTTTAGTTTGGTACATAGTTTTTTTATAGAACGCAAATCTCCGCATTTGCTGTATATTTCCAATGTATCTACGTTTAAAAAATTAAAAACGCATGGAATTTTGTTTTATTTACGGACCTTAAGTGACGACATGTTGATTTCCAAGTTTTTCTATTGTATTTCCCAAAAAGATTTAAAGTTTTTTGACTTTTTTTTTGGCATACGAATAATATATCCATAATACATAAATCCCACACTGAGCCAAGTGTTATCATATACATGACAGTGGCCTAATATAGATATATACATATATATATATATATATATTTATATATATATATATATATATATATATATATATATATATATATATATATATATAAATATATATATATATATATATATATATTTATATTTATATATATATATATATATATATATATATATATATATATATATATATATATATATATATATATATATATATATATAACTATTAATATAATTTTAACCAATACAATGAAAAATGTATGTCAAACAAAATTTCAACTTCAAAAAAAAATTTTTATATATTTCTTCAAAGGTTTATAAGAAATTAGTACAAAATATATTTAACACTAGAGGCCTTTCAATGTTTCATCAGTAGTGTTAGTTTAAGTGCTTTTATGTACAAATTTATTTATTTTTTGTTACAAAAGTATTTTTTAATCAATTAATGTATTAGCATTTTAAAGAAGAAATCAAATTATAATGTTAAATCAACTCTTCCAGAACTTAATGAAATAATTTCGAAAATCGAACAAGTTGATCCCATTAAAAATCTATCAGTTGATAATATTTCATCACAAGAAAGAACAGCTCTTAAAGAGCTGAGAGAAATGTAAGACATTGTTATTAAAATAGCTGATAAAGGTAGCAGTTTAATTGTGATGGACTCTACATATTAGAGCGATAAGCTTGTTTATCAAGATCATCTATCATCTTCAATCACGTATGAAAAAACAAACTTAAACTCTGATAAACTAGTTTTCAAAAATCTTTTAAAAATGATTGATAAACATAAATGCTTAACACAAAACGAGATAGACTACATTACAAAATTTGAATGGAAATCAAGCAATTTTTATGTAATTCCCAAAATTCACAAATGTAAAGAAATAATCAAAAAAGTTCAAGAGTCTAATTCTCTAGTTATTGAAATGCAACCACCAATCGATTTAAAGGGTCGACCTATTATTGCAGGAATTGACTCACCTACGTCACATTTAAGCCAATTTCTACACGTAATTCTATCTCCTATTGTACGGAAGCAAAAAACTTATATAAAAGATGATTGGGACTTCTTAAGAAAAATTCCTAGAAAAGTAGAGCTAGATAGTATTATACTAACATGTGACATTGTTAAGCTTTACACTACCTTTACACTACCTAACATGTGACATTGTTAACCTTTACACTACCCCACAACCTTGGTTTAGAAGCATTAAAATTTTGGGTTAAAAAACATAAAAATCTAATACCTGAACGAATTACTACCAATTTCATAATAGAATCAGCATCATTTATTTTAAAAAACAATAATTTTCTCTTTGATAATCAATTATTTCACCAAATCACAGGTACAGCCATGGGTACAGACTTTGCACCAGACTATACATGTCTTTCGATAGGTTTCTTAGAAGAAACAATACTTTTTCCAAAAATTCTACCAAGATTTTTTTCGAATGACGAGGTTCATTCTATTGAACAGTTCTACTTTAGATATGTTGATGATGGTTTTAACATATGGCCTAAACACTTAGATATAAACAAATTTAAATTGTCACTCGCCGAATTAAACAATTCAATTACCTTCACAATTGACTATGGCATTGAATTAGTTGAAAAAGAAAATATTTATAAAATAATTAATTTTTTAGACATTTCTGTTATTCTTCAAAATAACAAATATATCAAAACTGACATATTTTATAAAGAAACAAACACACACGATTATCTTAATTTTAACAGTCATCATCCTTACCACACCAAAAAGAACATCCCTTATAGTCTTGCAAAAAGAATAATTGTATTTACATCAGATTATATCACCGAAAACCTGCGTTTAGCAGAGCTTAAAATATGGTTGAAAGAATGTAATTATCCAGACATTGTTATTGAAAAAGCATTTCATAATGCAAAACTACAAGGACCAGCTCAACAAAAGAAACCTAATGAACTCGTTCCTTTAGTCACTACATTTTACAGCAACCTAAATTGCCAACCTACATTAACTAAAACCAAACTTCTACTCAGTTTATCCGCCAGTGAAAGATTACAAAAAATATTTTCTAACATAAATCCTGTAATAGCTTACAAACAACCACCAAATTTACTGAGACAACTTACTTCCGCTAAATTTAATTCCACAACATCTAATAACAAAAAGATAGGAATTTTCAAATGTAATGATAGTCGTTGCAAAATTTGTTTATTTTACCTATAAGAGGTAAATAATTTTGTAACATCCAACGGTACTATTTGGAACATTAAAAGTCACATTACTTGTAGCAGCAAGAATGTCATTTATTATCTAAAATGTTTGTCTTGTAATGGTCAATCAACGTATACTGGAAAAACAAACAATTTGAGAAATCGCACTAATGGTCATATTTCAAGTTGCAGAACTGGCCATTCAACAGACAGGTTTGACAATCATGTATATGATTGCCAACGTATAAATAAAAAAATAATGGAACCATTTTTCCAGCTTTTTGTATTTCTGGAACTTAAAAGAGATAAAAATTTATTATCTTATGAAAGTCATTTACATAAACAAAAGCATGATACTTTTAACTAACACTTCCTGTTTTAAAAAATATTAGACAATGGTAACTAATAGCAACAATACATTAATTGATTAAAATACTTTTGTAACAAAAAATAAATAAATTTGTACATAACAGCACTTAAACTAACACTAATGATGAAACATTGAAAGGCCTCTAGTGTTAAATATATTTTGTACTAATTTCTTACAAACCTTTAAAGAAATATATAAAAAAAATTTTTTGAAATTGAGGTTTTGTTTGACATACATTTTTTATTGTATATATATATATATATATATATATATATATATATATATATATATATACATATATATATATAAATATTTATATATAAATATGTATATATATATATATATATATATATATATATATATATATATATATAGATATATATATTCTTTGAAAGTCATTTTCTTGTTATACGTTAAAATATGGGTAGAATTCAATAAATACGGCTGCATATAAACGTTTTTTAAATAAACATATATTTTTTAATAAAATATAATTATTTCGATATTTCGCTGATCTATCGTAATCAGCGTCATCAGGTATTGAGAACCACATCACCATTTCTCAACTCCTGTCGAACCCTAGCTTTGCTTATTTCGAGTGACTCTGATTTTCCGAGTTCGATATTGGAGTTGAGAAATGGTGATGTGATTCTCAATCGGGATGACGGTGATAACGTGACAACTAAAACCTGGTGGCCATTTTTTAATAAAATCTGCTGACGTCAGTTATTTGAGAAAATTTTTTGTATTATATTTTGGCTTTTTAGTGTTATCTTTTTAACGGTGTGTTTTTACTATAACGATTTCTTTGTAACTATTTTATTTATTATACCTGATGACGCTGATCACGATAGATCAGCGAAATATAGAAATAATTATATATTATTTAAATATATATATATATATTTAAAAAAAGTTTATACGCAGCCGTATATATTAAATTCTACCCATATTTTAACGTATAACAAGAAAATGACTTTCAAAGACTATAATACTACTTTTCACGGCAAAAAGATTTACGATGATACCAAAAAGCTACAAGATTTAAGGATACGAAATGCGAACTCAAAAAATCAACTCGTTTTTCTTCAAAAATGCTTATCCAATAACATAACTCTAAAATCGTTTAAAATAAAAACTCCAATCCATACTAAAAAAGCAAAAAACATAATGAAGGAATACAGTAAAAAACTACTAATTCATGCTCGTAACGAAGCCAAACACAGATTATATTCAAGTAAGAAATTAATTAATAAATTAAATATATTTTTTCAGACAAAAGTAAGATTACGCGATAATGAGTTAATTAATAGTATAACCAACAAATCAAAAACTTACCATTATATTAGGAAAAAAATGGAAATAAAAGAAAATTATTATAAATTACAAATTACACCGATTATAAAAAATACTTTTGATCCTCCCAATCAAGTTATTAAACCTGCTATACTCAATTTAACTAATGTTACTCTGGATAAATCAACAACTGAGCTACTCAATTTAGGTCCAAATTTTGTACCCCTGCAGAAAAAAATTCCTTATATGGATATTATAACTAATATCGAAACTTGCGCTTTACAACTTGAAAAACTTAAAAAACCAACACAGGCAGAAATCTACGATAAAACTGTTCACAAATTTTAACAAATTCGCTAAAATTAAAATTAAAAGATAATATAACTAAGCAACAACGTCTTTCCATAAACAAATTAAAAAACAATTCTAATATTAAGATATACCCTTTCGATAAAGGCACAGGTTTCGCATTATTTAACCAAAATGATGCATCTCTCAAATTAGAAGAACAAATAAAAAATAGCAAAATTATTGATTATGATCCAACATCCACATTGACTACTAAATTTCAAAGACAATTGTGCAAATTAAGAAAAGAAGGTAAGCACAAGAAAACAAAAGAAGGTAAGACACAAATACATACTTTAAAATGTATCCATCAGATTGTAACCCGCCAAAGATTTACGGAATGATTAAAGCTCACAAACCAGAAAAAGATTACCCAATGCGCCCCATTGTATCAACAATTAACACACCACCTTATGGAACATCTGATTATCTTGTTAAAATTATTCAACCGACTCTGAACAAAAATAAAAGTAGACCTATGAATTCTAATAGTTTTGTAAATGAAGCTAAGCAATGGATAATAGATCCTAACAAAGTTCAAGTTTCATTTGATATAGTCAATTTATATCCATCCATACCCATTGACGAAGCGATTCTGGTTATTATTGATGTATTGAACGCTGACATTGACTTAAAAACTCGAACTAAACTTACTCTTGCAGACATTCACCAATTAATTGAACTTTCATTAAGTATATGCTATTTTATATATGAAAACAATATCCGAGTAATACCTAATTTCTGTCTTATAGGTTTATCTTTAATGGTTGTTATGGCGGAAGCGTTTTTACAAAATATAGACAGAAAGGCCCTTAACATAGCAATTGTTTATTCATCCGAACCAAAAACTTACAAGAGATATGTAGATGATTGTCACGCTCGCTTCGCTTCAATAAAACAACAACAAATGTTCCTGAACATCCTTAATGAACAACCTCCTACCATAAAATACACAGTGGAACTTGAAAACGACCTCAAACAACTCAATTTCCTAAATATTAATATTACAAACACAGGCTCTGGGCCTTATGAATTTCAAATACATCGAAAAGAAGCTATTACAAATGTTCAACTTAAAACTAACTCGAACATTAATCCTAACATTATTATTAGCGTTTTCAAAGGATTTTTATGTCGTGCAAAAAGAATTTGCTCTCAAAAACACCTTCAAAACGAAATTGATTTTCTAATAGACATATTTGTTGAAAATGGCCACGATAAGAACATTCTAAATTATATTACTACAGACTACTTAAAAAACAGTTCAAAAAACAACACATGTCAACCATTTGATACCCAATCCCTTATAAAACTACCTTGGATACCAATTATTGATCTAAAACTTCGTAAAGAATTTCGAAAACAAAACATAAAGGTTATTTTCACATCAACTTCCAATTTAAAAAATATTTTTTGCAACAATAAAACTAAACTACCACTAAACACAAACCCTGGCGTATACCAGCTAAAATGTTCATGAGGTTCGATATACATTGGTGAAACTAAAAAGAAGGTGATATCGAGATCTATTGAACACCAGAAAAACAGCTTAAAAGAAAAATGGTCCAGTTCGGGTGCAACTGAACATTTCAAAACATGCCATGGTAAGTTTGATTGGTTGCACCCCAAAATATCGAACTCGGAAAATCAGAGAGTCACTCGAAATAAGCAAAGCTAGGGTTCAACAGGAGTTGAGAAATGGTGATGTGGTTCTCAGTCGGGATGACGGTGATAACGTGACAACTAAAACCTGGGGGCCATTTTTTAATAAAATCTGCTAACGTCAGTTATTTGAGAAAATTTTTTGTATTATATTTTGGCATTTTAGTGTTATCTTTTTAACGGTTCGTTTTTACTATAACGATTTCTTTGTAACTATTTTATTTATTATACCTGATGACGCTGATCACGATAGATCAGCGAAATATCGAAATAATTATATATTAATAAAAAATATTTATATATTTTAAAAAAGTTTATACGCAGCCGTATTTATTGAATTCTACCCATATACACACAAATATATATATATATATATATATATATATATATATATATATATAAATAGATAGATAGATATAGATGTATAGATATATATAGATATATAGTTAGATAGATATATGTGTGTGTGTATATATATATATATATATATATATATATATATATATATATATATATATATATATATATATATATATATATATTTATATATCTACCAAAGATATATATATATAACTGTAAATATGACTTTTAATTTCATTAAGTACACCAGGTTGACAAAGAAAAACCTCAAGACTGCTTTAGTTAAATATAGTGTCCTGTTGCAATTACAATTCGACAATTACAATTATTCCTTTAGCTGTTTTTTAAAGGCTCATAAAAATGTTTTTTAAAAGCTTATATAATGACCTATTGGGTATGATTTTGGTTATATATAATACCCTTTTTTTTTCAAAGTAATTTGTCTATTTATGCAAACTTTTAATCCTTGAAGAGGTTTTTTAAGGCGCGAGATGTTGTTGCAGTAATTATTACATTCTTCATTTTGGACCATGCTTGTCAAAAATTACTTGGGCCTCATTCTAATTTCTGCTACAATTGATGTAATTAAGTCTGAACATGCATGTGCTTAGTGAACATGTAGTGCTTAGTGGCAGATAACTTTTCAGTTTTGAAGAAAAATAGGCAGAGTCTTCAAAAATACCATTGCTATTGTCAAGTTTAATACCAAGATTTCTCATATTCACTGTGCTAACAGATTCAGTGCCGTGAATACCTGAGAACAAATCACTATAATAAAAGCAGCACGGCGTAATATCTTGGCATTCTAAAGTCGGTTCTAAAAGAACTTCTTTATGTGATTTTTCAAAATGTTTTATAAGACTTGGGAAATAATTATTAATCTCTTATCATAGCTATGTTTATTGTGAAAAACTTTTAAATGACATTTATAAGTATTGCTAGAACCTGAAGTATATTCACAATAAGCACAGTTTATCAAAGTTGAAGTGATATTAAAAACTTCTATAAAACTTCTATGTTAGCCCCTGTTATTTCAGAGGAAATCTCAGAGTTCTTTAATGCTCTTCTCGAAGTATTTCAACCATTGCTATTAACAAAGCCTTCTTTGGGGTGGTCATCAATGAAGATCAATTTTTCTCTGAACTTTGATTTAATAAAATTCTTCTTTAAATTTACAGTAGGCTTCTCTGTCTTAGTTCTGGCTTGAAACTTCTGGATCTCCATTTTATAACCTAAATGTAAGATGAAATCAAAAGATCTTTTTCAACAGTGCAACTTTGAAATACCTAGTTTAAGTGCTTTCTGAACAACAGGCTTTTTTTAAACTAAATCTATATCATTTATCTCTTTGGGTTTAGAACCAAACATATTACAAGACTGAGTTGACTTTGTGTCATTCAATAAATATATTACTTTCCCATCAAACATGGTCATATCAATTGTAAAAATAACATTATTAGTTATTAATGTACCAGCAATATTCAAATCTATTGAGAAGGGTTTTAGCTGTCTCATTTAAGTTTGAAGATCAGTTTTTTCTTCTTTGCACAACTCTGATGTCTCCTTCCATTTATATTCCAGGTGAATAGGTCTACAAAAGTGGTAGATAGAACATTTAAAATTTTTCCAAAAGTCAATGGTTTCAACTTTAAACAGAGGAGGTACAATTGCTGTGCTAAACAAGCTATCTTCTTGCTTTTATTCTTCAGAAAAGTTAAAGCCATCAAATTTTTTTTTATTTTCGCTTGTTTCCCTTAAATCAATCATATATTCTAGTAACTGTATGATTTGGGCATACTTTGTAATGAGCATTTTGCTGACATTTCAGTAAATTGAACACCTTTAGGATATAACATTTCAGCTTCTCTTCTTCAAGGTTATTAAGATTACGATATATTTTTATATTGTGAGAAAGGGCTGAATTTCTCAACATTTGGTATTGTAAATCATTTAAATCAGTTCGCGTTTTAAGAGCAAAAGCCTCCCCTAATTTCATAATTGTTTGTGTAAAGGAATCAACACTTATCACCTGAGCTAAAACAATACATTTAGAAGTTCTTTTCAAAACATGAGCTGAATCTTTTTCTTCTGCTGCTTTAGCACTCTTTGATGCAACAATGGATTGAGTTACATGGTGTTCATTAGCTAAATCTGCAACCTTTGCTCTTTTATTTCTTTCTCAAAGATCTCCTAATATAATATTTATCTTATCTCCCCATGATAAACTCGACAAGTATTTCCGGGAGTACGTCTGAAGTTTTTCCTTTGTCTTCTCTTAAAAAGAGCTTTTTTAAATCTAAAGATAAAAAAACAAATAAATATCTAAACACTCATGACTTTTAAAAAAATAATAACGAACTTTTGTATGGAGGTGGAACATAAGGTTGCTTACAAAATAACCGTATCTTGAATTTTCGTAGTTTTATGGTGATAAATTCAACTTTTTAGACATATATCTCTATAAAATTACACATGAATACGAATGAAATTATTCAAAGCTGATTTTAGATCTAAAAGTAGTTTACTTTAACATTTTAGTCTTTCAAAAACAATAATACTCGATCCAAAGTTTTTGGGAGTAAATCAACTCTAGAGATCACCACTTATGATCCACTTATATATATTATACTTAAGATCCACTTAGATTTTTGGGCAATTGCAAGTTTTTCTTAACACACAGGTTTTAAAAAAGTCGCAAAAGTGCTCCTGTTACCCAAACCTCTCGGTAAAATTTCATCATTCGAATAAAAAAAATAGTAATTTGACACTCAGAACTAGTTAGTGAAATATAACGATTGTCTATTAATCAAACTTTTCAAAAAATTTTATTGAAAATAAAATTATTGAAAAGATTTTTAAAATTATTTTATTAAACCAATACCACTTTGCTTGTAAAAATTCCGTTGTTTATATAATTTTATCAACTTTTAAACTTAAAAAATATCAAACTTTAAAAAAAAAATCAAAATTTTACGTGTAATGTCACGAATAGTGATTTTGGCGATTACCGATAATTCAGAAAGGCGCTTAGCCGAAGCACTAAATATTTGGCTGCCGAATATTTGACGACATCAAGTTATTTTGAGGGTTCCGACCTGTTTTATTGAAGTGCGTATATTAACTAAGCTGTGAGCTTTTTCTAACTTTTGTGACTAGGCTGTACCGCAGCACGCATTATTTGTTGAGTTTTACATCCAATTTTTTTAACTATAGTAACGTATAAAAATCATACTCTTCAAGCCATTCAGAAAAAATATAAAAATAACTGGCTCAGATATATCTTGCATTTTAGAGGTAAAAGAATTAATCTATAGATAGATATATCACAAAGATCTCCAAACTTATTTAAAATGATATCTTCACTAGAACCTTAACTTAAAGCATAGTTTAACTTTAATGGGAATGTCAGTTATCTTGACATGCTCAAAATAGGTGCTCAAATTACCTTAATCTACCCTATTTGAGCATCATCTCAAAAAAAAAGTGAGTTCTTGAAATGTGCGCCTAAATTTTTAAGTGAAAGAAGAAACAACGGAGGTTAATCAAAAAAATAATTTCAACGGCTTAGCAGATGTAGCAGCACCCATGGCCTACTATATTCACGGTCGTATATCTTTGAGGGGGAAATTAAGAGGCCGATTTTTACAAAAGATATGGCTGCGCAGAATATTATATTTTTAAAAAGCAACTCAAATCTTAATTTTTTAACTTAAAGTTCTTCAATGTAAAAGTGGCAGTTAGTTTTTAATTAATATACTTTTTAAGATAAATCGGATATGAAAGATTTAAAGACATTTGTGTAATGTTTGTTGAAGAATTGTCACAGAAATTATTTAAATCAGTATACATTTATATCTATGTATATTATAATTATGTTCTGTATATCTTAAAGCTTTGAAAAAAATGTCAAGAAGTAGTTCAAAGAAATTAAATAATACGTAAACTGTATTAAACTATATAAACAAATCTCTGCAACTGACATATTAGCAATTTTGATTTCATTTTTTTATTTTTGCCTCTTTTTAAATGTTTTCAAGTTATTATTGGAAACCAAATCCTTAGATAATTTTTGTTTGTTATTAAAAAATACATTAACAAGAATTTGTTAAAAACGTGATTCCCCAACTTTCATGATTTTCATAAACAAATTTGTTCTTTAGTGGATATTTATGTAACAGATATGTTGATGATTTAATGACTGGAATTGATAGAGATAAAATTTTGATTTTGAATTGATAGATTTTGAATTGATAGAGATAAAATTGATAGAAATTAAATCCAAAATAGCAAATACACTACAAACAAATTCTGCAAGCTGTTTGGATGGAACAAATAGTCCACCACGTGATAAGAGATAAATAAGAATTATTTTCAAGATCATTGTCTCCAGCTTTCAAACATGCTTTGCAGTTTTTGCAATTTTTTTGCAAAATAGCTTGCTATAGTTATTGCCACTTCTTGACTATTATAATTAAGGGAACTCTCCATAATTTCTTCACTTTGGTTTTCAAACAGTTCATCAAGTATTGTCAAGGAAGGATGAACATCTGGTAATACATTTTCTTCCCAAAAGTTTAATTGCTCCTAAATTAAAGAACGGCATGACAAAATTTTTTCTGAATTTAAATCTTCTTTAAAACTTACCAGAAATCTTCCCCATCTCATTTGCCTGTATTGTGAGAAATTTTTTTAATTGGATTACTTTGTAAACAAGCTGTTATCACGTACTCATATCCATTATTCAGGAACTCCTCAAGATATTTACAAATGATGATGCAGTTTGAGTTTTGAGGGTAAATCCAGGTGAGAGAGACCAATGATTGATCCAATCAGCCAGAGCTTGATATAATATTATTTCATTGTCTCCTAATACAATAGAATTGCCAATAATATTTGGTAAAAGCCGTTGTTTAGAATTAGAAATTGTCCACCAAGTGTTAAAAATAGTTAAAAAATTTGAAACATTTTCGATTTGGATAATATCTTTTTAAACCTGCAATTGTAGTTTCATGTATAATTGCTAATGCAAGAGGCACACTCTGTTTATTATTTCCAGGACATAATGCCTCATATGTAAGCTTCGGAGCTTTTCTAAATTCACCTTTCAGGCCATTTAATAAATAAATTTAAGGTTTTTGACTAAATCACACTATCATAAAACAACTATGTTTTCTTTCCATGATTCTGTGGGTGACTAATAAAATTTTTTGATTCAGATTTGAAGATTGTAACTAATGATGAGAATGCATTAACAATAGTGGAATGATTGTCTGTCACTATACCACGCACAATGAACCAACTATTAGATTTTTAAGGTTGTTGGCTATTTTTTGTGATAGCAAATTTCCAGAGAATGTGACTTCTGTAATTGCTTGAACAATAAAAAGGTATAGATTTTTTAGTCCTAGTATTATAAATGCAATAATTCCTTTGAACCAGTTACCTTCTTTGCCAGCACCAAACACACTCTCCTCCTTGATATTGTGCTCCTTTTTTTTGTAAATACATTTCATCTATTATCATAATGCAATCAGGAGATATTTTTCCTTTTTCACGTAGAAGTTTTAAAGCCTTTAGAGAATCAATACCTTCTTGTTGAACTTTATTTAATAAAGATATTGATGGTTAAGGAAACTTTTTAAGTAGTAGTTTGTATGCCTGTAAAGATGTATATCGTAAAAGTAATGCATATCTAATCATCTCTGCTGGTATGGTGGCCTGCCTTTTGGCTGATAAAGCTCTCTATCTTTAATTTCATGTAAAATAGTGTCATGATTTTCTAATGTGTAGCGTCTCATATCAGAAGGAAAATTTTATAGCATAGTAATTTTATTAAGTTTTGCATAATGCCCTTTAACAAACCAACTTGGTAATGAAAGTGGTGTTCCTTTGTATTGCAAACGTACATTTAGGTAACTGTTATTGATTCAAATATAGTTGGAAAATATGTCTGTTCATTAAATACTATATTATAAAATACAACATCTTTTTTAAATCGTTTAAATTGAAACCCTGGTGGTGCTACTGCTTCATTCAAATTATGTACATTTTTAATTGTATCATTTTTCTTAAATATTTCTAAGTTTTTAAAACTGGTAAAGATGATTTTTTTGCAAAAGTTCACAAGAATGCTTAGAAGGAACAGGTTTTAAGATCCAATTTAGGGTGCATTATCACCTCTAATTATATATTTATTTTCAAAATGAAATTCACATAAAACAGAATGTTTTTTTGCAGTCCAATCGCAACGATTAGCAAATCGTAGGCCGGTTTTGAAAGTTTTAGACATTTTGTGTCTAAAACTTTCAAAACCGACCTCTTAATTTCCCCTCAAAAATGTAAGATATACGGCAGTTAATATAGTAGGCCGTGCAGTACCCTATGCATGTTCTATGCAAGTGTGTATCTAATGCTGCATTCTAAAATGTATATGTATATATATATACATATATCGACTGTATAGAGCACAAACGTAGTATGTCCAAAAACCAAAATATGGAGAAAAATGGATTTCAATTTTCAAAACCATTAGTAAAATATAGCAAAGTATTATGTGTTTTGTGTTATATCTAATGATGGATATCACTTGTGGACATATTACAAATGTCCTCCTCAAGCTTATGTTACTGCCAATAAGAATATAGTAAAACATTGATTTCATAAAAATGTGGACATACTACGTTTGTGCTCTATACAGTCGATATGAATCTATATATTCATGTGTATCAGGTCGGATTCAGCATTTTTTGGTATTTGAGATACCTAATTTCCGGACATGGAACAACCTCCAAATATTTATATGTTTATAATTACGTTAAGTAAGGATGCTTTGCAAAAAACAGCGATGATTTTTTTTAACAAACATCATTATAAAGTTCAATAAAAAGTGTTTATAATCTCAGATATTTGTATGTATACTAAATCGCTCAAAAAAGTTAATACATCATTCATATTTACATAAAGTAAAAGTTAAAAATTCTGTTACCATGTCCTTGCTAGACAGTGGGTTAAAATAATAAATAATGGTTTATAAAATAAAAAGCTGGCAATTAACCCATGCATTTAAAAATACATCAAGTCCGTTGCACCACAGAAATACTAGGGATATGCTCGTGGTTGTCGTTAAAATAAAATATATATTACAAATTTAGTAAGATTATGTAGTTGCAGGAGAACTCGCAGAAGACTAGGAGAAGTCTTATGATCGACCTTTAAAATATAGTGAAAACTAAATATTTAAAAAGTGGATTTTATAAAACACACATAATTATTTTGAGGTCTACTACTTTTTTAGTTGGTAAGAATTTAATTTTCAGTCTGTTAGAAAAACTCTGAGTATTTCTTTTAATTCAGGATCAGATTTTTTAACTTCATATTCAAGGAGTTTTGATAATCTAGCTTACAAGTTGATTTATTTTTTGCTATTAGTTTGTTGAATAAATAGGGGCCACGATATGAAATAGAGAATTGAAAGAGTTTAGTTTTTTTGAAAAAAATTATTTAAAAAAGATATGGTACCTGACCTAATTTAAATTTTAGCATGAATAATAAATTTTGTTGTACGTTAATTTGATAAAAGTTAAGCACCTTCATTTCTTTATAAAAGGATTCAGTGCATGTAAATTTGTCTTTGTAAACGTGTTTTTGACGTTGGTATGATAATTTTTATATGGTTATATGCGTACTCGCCCAAGCTATATTAGCGTATGTTAGGTAAGTTATGTGTATAAAAAAAAAGTATATAAGTTTCAAACTACTTTGCAACAGCATGGGCCTTGCTTTATAAAGTAGACCTATACTTTTTGATATTTTAGTATTTAATGCATTTATCTGAGCTTTGCAAGATATATTTTCATCAATTGCAACTCCTAAAAATTTAGTTCCTGAGTTCTTTCAATGTTATATTTTCTATTTTATAGGGTTATAGTTGTTAATAATGTATTTCTTAGTTGTTTTGAGTGAAATAAGCTGTATTTTGTTTTTTCAGTGTTTTGTGACAACTTATTACCTCTTATCCAATTTTTTAAGTTCTTTGTTTACATTTTTATACAGTTTATGGATGCTTTTTGAAGACTGAAACAAATTTGTATCGTCTGCAAACATAAATTCAAGTTTATTTGAATTTGCCTAAAATAAAATAATTCTCCTGATTTTCTTTCAACTTTTTTAAATAGATTTTTATATTGCTTAAACTTAGATAAGTTATCTTCGCATCAATGTTTTAGGTATTTTATGTATAGTTTTTGTTTTTGTTTTGATCATATTATCATTCCTCTGGTAATCCATGGTCAAGTATTTTGCTTTTATTTCTTTAATATTTTTTAGAAAATGCTTTTTATAGAGTGTTAGGAAATTCTCTATGAATTTATTGTAAGCAGAGTTTGTGTGACCGAGGTGACATTCATTATATACTTTTGACCAATTTACAACAGCTAGCCAGTCTTTAAATTTTAGGATACAAACATTATAAATGCTTCCTTTGAATTTTTTTATTTTTTAGTTGTTGTTGTTTTTTGCGTGTTGGGATAATGAGAAAATAGTTTAGTGCTCAAATATATCAATTTTAATTATTCCTTCTTTTAAAGATGTGACTTGAATTGAGTTTGACAATGTATTGTCAATAGCTGTAACTGAGGTAGAAGTTACCCGGGTGGGCTTGTTTATAATTAGAAACATGTAATGTTGAATCATATCTTCAAAAAATATTATGTTTTGTTATACACATTTAAGTAACTAATTTTCAAAAAAAAAATTTTAAGAGTTAAACAAGCTATTTACAAAAAAAAGTTCCCAGATTTTTATGGTCCCAATAACCGGATAATTGAGGTCAAAGTTTTGCTGTACGAAGAAACCATCCTATATTTTTAAGCAACACGGTTTTTATTAAAAAATTAAAAATGACTTTCTTTTTCTTAATTACGCCCAAATAATTATTAATTTTAATTTCAAATTTAGTTAGTGTATTATTTAGTAAACTACAAATAATACCTTAAAATTTGGATGCTTTTTGATGTAGGTAACCTAGGTTTTAGAACTTTTTATTTTTGATCTGTTTCCTTAGGAGACTTGTCATTTCTCATTTTTATGCAATGTTTTAAAGGAGGACTGTAATTAAAATAGAAATATTATTATTAACCAAATTTCCTATATATATATATATATATATATATATATATATATATATATATATATATATATATATATATATATATATACATATATATATATATATATATATATATATATATATATATATATATATATATATATATATATATATATATATATATATATATATATATATATATATATATATATATATATATATATATATATATATATATATACTCCTCAAGGCTCCTTGGTGCTTTCTAGGCAATCTCTTTATCAAGCCAACTCCAAAGATTTTCAATGCAATTTAGATCTGGGCTATTTGGTGGCCAAGTTAGACGCTCAATATTTTTACTTTTGAACCATTCAGAGACAATTTTAGCCCTGTGACATGGTGCATTGCTAAAAAATGAACGGAATGCTTTGCTCAAGTGCATCAATTGACGGTAACAAGTTGTTATTAAAAATATCGACATAATAAGTAGAGTTGAGTCGACCATTAAATAATTTGAACATACCGAGACCATAATATGTCATGCAGCACCATATTCCAACCGACCCGCTACCTTGTTTTGTTCTTTGAACGATACAATCGTGATTATATTTTTCTGAAGGCTGCCTACGAATCATAATTCGGTTTTTTCGGTTGTCAACCTCGATATTCATCTCATCACTGAACATTACTGTCCTCCATTTTTGTTTAGACCATTCTTTGACGCTTTGGCAAAATTCTTTTCGCTTTTTTATATGTCGTTTGGTAAGTCGCGGTTTTAGAACAGCTTTTTTCCAAAAGACTATTTTATTATCTATAGAATAAAAATTAATTAAATTTATTTGGAAAATAATTTTTTTTTTATTTAGTGGTTCTTAACTTTTTCACAATACTGTGTTATTTACTTGAGGGGACATTTTTTTGAAGAGCAATATATGTTCAAACAACTATATAAACAACATTAATCAAAGAATTTCAAGTTTCATCATGGTAACTTTCTTTTATAATGGAAAAAGCATGCAAAATTGATCAATTCACATTAGAAGAAGCTACCACGTGGTTAAAAAAATCTGCAACTGCCTACTTCAGGCACAGAGGATGTACTTCTAAATCGAATTAAAAGTTTTAATAGATATCCGAATTTGCCGAAGAAAAATAAGAGAAGTGCTGATAGAAATTTCAAATTTGTGTGCAGTTTAGGTTCTTCGATAAATCCACCGAATTCTGCGAAGTGGGAAATACAATACTCTAAAATGCCATTTGTTGACCAAAAGGTATTTAAAAAATATTTGTTGCATAAAAACGAGGGAAGCATTGGCCAACAAGAAAAAGCTGCGCGTATGCTTCAAAGCAGAAAAATAGTAAACATTAAAGGTTTTCAAGCTGACTTAAGTAATACTTTTGTAAAAGCGATGGTAAAAAAATTCTATGAACAAAATGCCAGACCTGTAGTTATTTTGTTCGTTAATGGTGTGCCATTTAAATCACATTGTCCTTGTCCAGTTGGTTCAAGTGGTTTATGTTGCCACGTATTATGTTTACTTTTATTTTTACAACAGTACACGTCCACAAAAGAAAAAATACTCGAGCTTACTTGTACACAAACATTTCAAAAATGGCACAAAAGAATTGCAAAAGGTTCTATTCCTATGATGCCTCTTAAAGATATTAAAGTAAAATCAGCAGAAAAACATGATAAAAAAAACATGGCATAATTGCATGCTTTGCTATTGACCCAGACACTTCTTATTTTAAACGTGATGTTTCTAACATATCTAATATACTAAAGGAAAAGCTTGAAAAAGAGAAACCTGTTACTGAACATTTTTATTTAGTTCTTACTAAATATGATAGTGGTAGAAAATCTTGTTTAGAAGAGCATTTAACTTTTATCGTTGAAAAAAAAAATTAACACAATAATAACAAATTTCAACCATTCTTCTACTTTTAATACACAAATTAGTATTGCAAGCTCTAAGGAAACTCTGGCACAAGATATTTTACCTATTGAAGTAATAAAGTTCACTTATGCTGAAAAAGATAATAATAAACAGTATATTAGGAATACTAGAAAGAAAAAATTAAAAATAAACCCAAAAGCAAAGGTTTATATAGATATAAGATTTTAAAAATCACCAAAACCACAGGGAGCCCATTATATAGATGTTGCACAAAATACTAAAGAATGGGATCAATTACGTAGATTTAAAATAACTGAAACTCGATTACCTTCTTTACTTGGACTTCAGGGGAAAAACAAATTTATCGAATGCTTGAGTACTGTAAAAACTGGTAAAAGCAAAGATAACAAACTTTTGGCCATTAAAAATATAAAAAGTGGAGTAGAGTTTGAAAAAACTGCTATATCTTATTTTGAAAAAGTTTCCCAACCAAAAACAATTAAATTTGGTTTCTTTGCACACCCTACAAAAATATGCTATGGAGTAATTCCAGATGCTCTTGCTGCTGGTGGCTTGCTTTTAAAGGTTAAAACAAGGGCAGAAAACTGTGATGGACCCCTTCAATCATTAGATCGATTCCCACATTACTATATACAATGCCAATTGCAAATGCTTTGTGCTAATGCTGAGTTTTCTATTTTATTAACTTATCATCCAGAGTCTGAGAGTGGAATTTTTTTTAATTGAAATAAATAATCTTTTAATTAATATATTATTAGACATTTGTGACACTATTTTATTTGATTCAAAAATGTTTAAATGGAACTATCATGAAAACAAAGAAGTTTATTTGCTCGGAGAAACATTGCTCACCAAAGAACTAAACTTTGAAAACCGAAAGCCAGTTCGAAATTTTGTCATGATACAAAATCAGTTGTTTTATTAAATTTTGAGAACAATGCTGACTTTACAAATTAAACATATTGTATATTTACATGTAACTATGTATCTTTTTGAAATATTTTTTTATTAATTATATAAGTTATTTTTTGGTCCAATAGGAGGTAATGTCATATTTGTAATATGGCACAACATTTACCTAGTTGAATCCAGAAAATCCATTTGATTTAAAGGCCAGACATTGTTTAAAATTTTTCTCTCCCGATATAACGCTCAACCTAGATTTAGAAGAGCATAGTTCTGTTATCACAAATCCTTTGTCTGACATCACTTCGTGATCTCGTATAAGTGATAGTATATCTGATTTTTCTGTAATTTCAGTCTGAAATAGACCCTGCATAAAAGTCACTGAAAAAAAAGGCCTATTCCATTAGGAGCTATTCCAATAAGGACTTTCCTTGTAGGAGTGTTTTTGTAGTGAGAAAACATTAAACTTCTCAAATCAAGATTAGAAGCATGCTGAAATTTGAATTCAGTGGCATCTATAACAATGTCAGTTAATCCATTGCCAGTTTTTACAAATACATCTGGCATTTTCTTTAGAAGAAAACTACCATCAACTAAATCTATTTCGCTAAAAAGTGTAGCCCAAAATATTACCCAACCAGTGAAAATTCTATGAACAGTATAAGACTTTTCAGGCAAAAATGACAAATTTTAAATCTAATCCATGACGACATACAGTCAGAACTCTAAAGAACTGTGTTTCATTATTAACAGCTTTTTCACCTGTATTTGGACAGTTTGGGTATGGTATAAGATGTAAATACGGTTGGACACATTCAAAAAGCATATCAAAATTTTCTTTCGATACCCCACTTAAGTATTGAAATGTTTGTTTTCTTGATTTAATATTCTCATAGGTAAATTGTTTTGCTCTCCGATTACCTATGCTACCATAGAGATGCATAATTTCAATTTTTAACTCTTGAATTTTTACACTTTGCTTAAGTATATTATTTGAAAATTTGGTTAAGCAAATATCTTTTTCTTTTATAACAGTTTGCAATTATTCAATTTTTGCAATAATTCAATTTTTTATTGTTTGTTTAGAATAAACGACGAAAGTTCGTCTTTTTTTAAAACTATTTATATTTTGAGCTATTGATAAAACAGATTTAAATCTTTTTGAAGCATTTTTAAATATTAACAATTTCTTTGCTTTGTGTGTTGTCGAAATTGCGTTAGTATAGCTTTTTTTCGAAATTAAATCTTTTTTTAAGCTTTTCCAACTGATCTGGAGGAACATAATGTCCGGTAAATGCTCTATGTTATTTCTAATGTTCCTACCTAATGGACAGAACATATATGTCCTTTTTTCCAATTTATTCCAGAATTTTTAAAAAGCTTCATGTAAAGTTTCTGAATATTTTCATCTCTCAGCAATCGATATGCTTTTATAGGATTTTCCTCATTATCTTTAGATCTAAAGTTGTTAAAACAAAAAAACGAGCTGCAATACGAGCTGCAATACCACTTCATAATTCAAATCATGAACAAATATTGCGCTTTAAAAAAAATGTCCCCTAAAGTTAATATTAGTTATCAGGTCTGACGCGGTTTGAAAAAGGTTAATAAAGAATTGGATAAACCTATTTTTAAAGAAGCAGTGTCAACGCGTCCGGCGACTGAACGAATATCTTCTGCACTATTTGTCCGGCAATGTATCACGTTACTAAACGGAGATATAGCGACGGATATATTCGTCCGGCGAGCGTACCACGTGACCAACCGGACAAACTGTGATAGGGATATACGTCCAGTGAGTATTTACGTTAGGTTACTTGACAGCTATTCTTCTGGCAGGTATAACACTGTCGGGCAGATGCTGATATTAACCTAAATAAAAAACCTTTATTAAAAAAAAAAAAACACCTCAAATCTGAAATTGATTTGCCTTTTTTTCTTATTTATTGATTGCGTATAGATTCATTACACAACATAGCTTAAAGTTTAATTGAATAATTTCAGGGAAATTTTGTCTTTGTCACAAAGTTATTTAATCTATTAAAATGTATTAATCATACATTACAATAGACGCTGTCTACAAATTTAATAACGATATGTCCTTTAGTAAACTACATTTAATTTAAAATAGCTCTGGAACAATGTCTCATACAAAAGGTAAGTCTTGCCTATAAAATTGTATGTAACTAAAGTCCTTGGACTATGATCAAACATTAGTGTTGGCCTTACCTTTACAGCCTCAGGCGAAATTTTAAAACAAGTACCATATATAGATAAAAATGATAGCCGATAAAGACTTAATTTGGTTCAGTTACTTAAATTTTCAGTACTTGGCTACGGAAAATTTATAACAAAATGCAAACAGACTACCAATAACAGGGTGGCCAGCGGTCCTTGAAATCCTTGAAATCCTGGAAAAGTCCTGGAATTTTATAGGTCCTGGAAAAGTCCTGGAAAAACACCTCTTTTAACAAAAAATCCTGGAAATCCTAGAATTTTTTTTTATAGAGTTATATATTCCGTTTATTATGAAAACAAGAAAATGGAATATTATATATTCCGTTTGCTTGTTTTCATCTTTTACAAAATTTTTAGTTAGATTATGTATTTCCTGGAATGATCAAAATATTTTATTTAATTTTACTATATGTATTATTAATTCTACTAATTATTTAGAAAGTAAAATATACAAATAATATATATATAAAAGGTAATATAAAATATAACTAACATAATGCCTAAGTCAAAGAACTACAAATAGTATATATATATATATATATATATATATATATATATATATATATATATATATATATATATATATATATATATATATATATATATATATATAGTGGCGGCCGGTGACAATAAACTTTGGTGGGGCCAGCAAATATTAACCAAAAAATATCCCAACAATTCGCTGTCGGCTTAACTGATACTTAGGTGTTTGTTAGGAATTTTTTGGTCGCTAGCGTTTTTTGATTGGTTGAGAGAGTTAAGCGCTAGCATACTCCCAAAATAAAGCATAAGTATTTAATGGCATTGAATCTTTTAAACCTACGTAAAAAGCAGCAAAAACTGACTGAAAACTGCCCTGATAGTGGTGCGTTATGATTTGAACAGATTTTGATATTTCTTCTTGAGATTTTTTTTTTATTTTAACTTTATGGTAAAAACTTTTAGTTAGTTTGAAGTAAGTCATAAATATAAAAAATTACGAATAACACTATAATTTTCATAAAGGTATAATATATTTTGAAATAAAGAATGATGTAAAAAACAACGACTTAAGCGTATTATTTATACAAGTATTCTGCTCTTCTCTGTTTCATAAAAGAAAACAATTCGATTACTTTTTGGTTAAACTGATCAATATCCTGTAATTAACCTTTATGTATTGATAGTAAAGCTAATGCACTCAACCGATCTTGACCTGTGGAATTTCTCAAAAGTGTCTTAACTCTTTTTAAAGTACTAAAACACCGTTCAGCATCGGCTGTAGACAAAGGTGTGACTATGACAATCTCTATCAACTTTGATACTTTAGAAAATGTTTCAATCAGGTTATTTTCATGCATAAATTAATGGTGCCGATATCACTAAAAACAGCAATTTCATATAAAACGGTTCGGACATCAACTTAACTTCACTCAGCATTGGATAGTTTGTTAGAAGCATCTTTAGCATCTTCTATTAGTAGTTCGATTGATGTGTTTCGTTTCAATCGGTTTTCATACATTTCTTCGCAATCGTTAAGAATCGATCCAGAAACATTATCAGTGATGCTATTTCGCACAAAATTTATAGATAACTCAAATTTTTCAAAAGCCTCCTTGATTGTAATAGTGTTGCTGTTACTTGATTGCAATATACTGTAAAGTACATCAACATGTTTTAAAATTGAATAAAAAAACGTTGAACTCTAAATCTTCCAAACATTTTTTGAACCCAACAGATTGCCACACGCTTGTATCATCTCATCCTTCATCGTTTATAATTTTATTAAACATTCCCCAATCTTTGTTTTGTTTTCTTTTATGCAAGTAACTATTTTTGAACGAAAATTCCATCGTGTTTCGCAAACTCTTGGTATCTGTTTAAAAGTAATTTCGCGAATTAAATCATTTCGTTTTGGCGAGGATGTAAAGAACACGCCAAATCCACTTAAAGTAGAAAAAAATGTTCTTACTCGCTTATTCGACGAACAAACTTTTTTCAAAACTAAATTCAATTGGTGTGCATAGCAGTGAACATAATGGGCATATGGGTAAACTTCTTTTATTAGACTTTGGACTCCATTCCTTGATCCGCTCATAACTGCTGCACCATCATAAGCCTGTGCAATTAATTTTTCCTTCAGACCAAAACAATTTAATTCTTCCTTTAATACATTTGTAAGACCCATAGCAGTTCTATCCTGAACATCAATAAATGCTATAAATCTTTCAACTGGTTGATAACCTTTTAAATAACGCAAAATAATGACGAACTGAGAACGACAAGATACATCAGTTGTTTCATCTGCTTGCAAGGAAACAAATCTTGCTTTATCTATCTCACGTTTGATTTCTTCTATGTATACTTTATACATACATTCTAGAATGCCATTTTGGTTTGTTTTCGAAGTATTTTTTGTTATTTTTGAATCTTTAAGATGATTGCTAAACACACTATCCAATGTAGCTGTGTATGAAACCATATCTAAAAATACCCCTCGATTATTTGAGTCAATAGTTTCGTCATGTCCTCTTAAGGGCAATTCGTGTACACCACAAAATTTTATACAATCTATAACCCTCGATAATGTAAGTCTGTTTTTGTTAACTAATTCATTTTGTTTTTTTATGCTAAGACTGTATCCAGCATCAATTGTCGATAAAATGTTTGTCTTTCCGAGTATTTGAAACTGCAACGAATTACTTATATGCGTTTTACTGGATTGGTGTTTTTGTATTCGCTCAGAAAGATGTTTCATATCTTTACAGTCATTTTCTGCCCACAAGCTCTCGCCACCAAACAACACACAATAAAAACAAAACAACGAATTTTTTTCATCACTAACACTTAACGATGATTTTTTTTCAAACCATGATACACAAAATGTTCGAGTTTTTTTACCATCAACTTGAGTTATACGAACACCTTTTGGTTGGTATGCCCCAAGATTTTTGATTTCTAGATTTTCTTGAAAGCCCAATGACGAGAGACGTTTTGCCAATAAACTATCAATTTTGTTCATGTTAAATTATCTTATTAATGAACCTAAATTATTGTAATAAGATAACTTTAAACTATATTGTAACTAGAATATGACTTTGGCATGATTCAAAATTTTATCAACAGTAGTTTAGTCAAGAAGGACTCTTAATCTTAATTAATAATCGATAAAATAATAAAGAATGTGACATTACATATACATTTGACTCTCTGATGACGAAGGGTCAACAAAAACAATAAAGATACTTTTACAACATAAAAATTTTTTAAAGAATCTTATCATATTACAACACATATTTTAGTTAATTAAATCCATAATTCTTAAATACAACATTTAGAATGTCAGTCATAAATAATAGTAAACTTCTTAAGATTATTTACATTGTCTTTACATGCTTTAACAATTTTATGTAATTAAAGATAAAAACTTAATATCTGTTTGTAAGCATACATAAATATTTATATAGTTTTTGTTCTTTGGCTTTAGCTTTATTCCCCCCCCCCCCCCCAAAAAAAAAAAAAAACATTTCAATAATATACTCTGATTTTTTTATTTCGATGACAATGGTAAATATCCAATATTTTTAAATAATCTAATCTTTGTATATTTTTTTAATTAGTGCCTTTTTGGAAGTAGCAATTATTGAAGCTGTATTATGAAATGTAACAGTACCACCAGTGGCAGAGTTTTTGTGATTGAAAAAAATTGTTCTTTATATCTTCTGTTGTTTGTACCTTTGTCATATCGAACTAATAATAATATTAACTAATTTTAATCTTTACTTGAAAATCCAGTCTTTAAAACTTGTGTTTAATGCTTATTATCATGGTTGATATGGCTCTGGTTCAGCGTAAATCCAATTGACAACTTAAAAGATAGAATGACTAAACTGCCACCAAACAATGTAAACAATTTTCAATGGCTGATTCATTATGCCACAGAATATGATACATAAGCTATTTGGAAAAAGTACACTTTAGCAATCCCTCATTGAGAAAAGAAGAATAATTTCAAAGGTGCAGTAGCTCTTATTATATTTGTAGAATTGACTAAACTTTCTTGTGTTACAACATATAAACTTGCCAAACAATACACAAATTAAGATCATCATTAATATGGCTGAGCCACAATTTTTTTCTCTGTAAGAAAAAAAAAAAGCTTTAAAATTTTTAAAAATAAGTAAAACAACATATGTCTAAAAAATGTTGTTTACTAACAAGTATTATTAAATGTACAAGATTGTTGATTATAAAAGAAATGCAGGAATTTTCTATGATATTTTAAAATCAATTTTCTATACTATAAAATTTCCAAACTAATAACTTTTATTTTTCCTGTTTATAATTATAGAATAAAATGACTTATCCTAGAAAATCTAGTTTCTGAAAAATATTGAAAACTAATTTCTTTTACCTAGCTGTATCTCTTTAAATGTTTATGTCAGACCAACATTTATACCAGTAATTTCTGTTACATTGTTTTAAATACCATATTTTTGCCATGTTCTTATTCCTGTTAATTTATACTCCTAATAACTACTTAGTAAATTTTATATTTACATATCCAGTTTAAGAAACTAATACTAACACTGTTAATATTGCAATATAAACACTGTTAATATTCATAGTGAAATTCCAATATTAATAAATGTATAGTGTTTACATTATTTTTACAAACAAATGTTTACATTTAATGTTATAAAGTTTCCTAATATTACTGTACCTTATTGAGTCAACAAAACTTCTAAACTAAATTCTTCACTCTTAAAATCGAGAATTAAAAATGGTGTATAAAGTTTTTAAAATTCGTGATGTTTTTTATGGTTCTTTTTTTTTCGGGCCAGTTCAATGAGGCCCTGCGGAGCGTTTTTTCGTCCCATCTGAAAGCACAATAAATTCTGCGCGCGCATTAAAAATAATATTACTACAAACAAAATAAATAGGGCCAGTAAAAATCGGCCCATCCGTTATTGGCAATGAATTAAAACAACGCTACAATACTTTGAATTAATTGCAAATAAACGTATTACTTTAAAAATTAAAATAGTTTAAAATTAGAACTAACTTAGAAATATTTATTATTGTAAAACTTGTCTGCAAATAGTTTAGGCTGATAATTGCATATTTGCATATATAAAAATACATATTAACATTATCAAATATTTTATCTTAAATAAGTATAGGTGGGGCCGGGCCCCTATGGCCCCAATTGACGAGCCGCCACTGTATATATATATATATATATATATATATATATATATATATATATATATATATATATATATATATATATATATATATATATATATATATATATAAACTAACATATAATATAACTAACATAATGCCTAATGCCTATAACATAATAACATAAAGTCAAAGAACTGTCGTTTCCAAACAGAATGGCTATACAATAAAAAGTATTCTTCTTGGGTAAAATTTTGTTCTTCAAATTCAAAGAAAGCAAGATGTAATTGGTGTCGAACAGATATTAATATTTCTAACATGGGAGTATCTGCCTTGGATTCTCATGCAATTGTTAAGAGGCATAAAGAGCATGCAAGGACACATAATGCAGCTGATATATTCTTTACAGGTAGTTTTTATTTATTTGATTTGATTTTATACTTTTTATTTTTAAAAATGTTTTTGAACTTTGGAATGCTTGGAGCAAATTGATTAGCTCTGCACTTTAGCGGATATTAATTTTTTTTTTATTTACACATTTTATTCCTAGATTTTACTACAGAAATATCTGGCTATAAAGTAGCTTTTGTTAACTTACAAGAACATTTTCCCAATTCAAACAAGGTTTTAAATGACAAAATGCCACAACCTACTATAGAGGATCTTCAATCTCCAGCTCTGGTTACCAAGGCAGAAATAATATGGACCTTAAATGTTATAATGTCACATTTTTCTTTAAGATCATGCTTAAATTTAAATGAAATATTCAAATCTATGTTCTCTGGTAGTACAATAGCATCAAAGTTTGCATTAAGCAAAACAAAATGTGGCTACCTCATAAATTTTGGTTTAGCACCATACTATCGAGTGCAACTTATATCTGAAGTCAAAGCATCACCCATCTTTGTTTTGTCATATGATAAGAGTATGAATGTAATCTTTAAAAATGAACAAATGGACTGTGGAGTTAGATACTGGGATTCAAATTCTGGTGTTGTAAAAGCTAGATATAGTGATTCTAAATTCCTCAGACATCCTAATTCACAGAATTTATTTGACAAATTTATTGAAGCAACAGAGATGTTTGATCTTGGAAAACTAATTCAAGTATCAATGGATGGTCCTAATATTAATTGGGAGGTTCTAAAAATATTAGATGAACATAGACAGGAAAAACGATATTCTGATATAGTTAATATAAGCAGTTGCAGTTTGCACATTGTTTATGGTGTCCTACAGACAGCAATAAATTCCCAAAAGTGGGAGTTAGAAAAAATTTATATTTTCTAACTATTTATTTATTTTCTAAATATTTCGTGCAATGTATAATCTTTTCAAAGAGTCACCAGCTAAAATAGACGAATATATTAGAGTTTGCGAAACTGATCTGCTTGCTTTGCTGTAAGTATTCATATTTGAACACAAAAAAATATTATAATAAATTATCTTTTATATTTATATATAAGTTAAGAGCATTTCACCATTTATATTTTTGGATATTATTGTTTCTCAGTTTCTGTGCAATTTGCTGGGTAGAAGATAAAGGTGTGGCTTCTAGAGGCATTATTGTATGGCCAAACATGGTTAAAGTTATAAAGTATTGGGAATCACTATGCAAAAGCAGACGTCCTAAAAATAAGAGCTATGAATTTCCAGTAGATCATCATCTTCACAATTTTGTACCTATGCGAATGCAGTTTTTCAAAGATCTTGCTAAAAAATTTAAAGGATTTCTAGTTCTATTTCAAACAGACAGACCTATGGTTGCATTTTTATCTAACAGTTTAGAAAGCATGTTGCGAAGTTTGATGAAAATGATTCTCAAACCAAACATTTTAAATGAAGCTGCAACTGCATATAGTTTAATTAAGATTGAAGTAGGTAAATCAAACAACCACCTAAATGTAAACAAAATTGAATTCGGAACACCACTAAAACAGATGCTAAGTTCTCTTTGTTGTAAGCCAGAAGAGAAAATAGAGTTTATAATGGAATGTAAGCAGATTATCATAATGTTATTTCAAAAATTACAAGAAAGATGCCCATTGAAATATTCTTTAGTGAGGAATGCTTCATCTTTGTCTCCAAATGAAATGGTTCAAAACAAGGAAATATCCGCTGTTAAATTCAAGGCTCTAGCTGAGAGATTAAGTGCATTAAAATGGCTTTCAACCGATGATGCAAAACAACAATATGATGAATTTGTTAGTGCAGAAAGTGTTCAATTTAATGAAAAGTTTGAGTCTTTTAACAAGTTAACTGATTCTGTTGATAAATTTCTTGCTGTCTATTTACACAAAACTCTGAAGTATTCAGCATTGTGGAAAGTCTGTGCAATCATTTTTGTGTTATCTCATGGCCAATCTGGGATAAAACGAGGTGTCAACAAACAGTTGTTGGTCAAAAATCTGCAAGAGAGATCTCTTATTTCTCAAAAATAGTTTATGATCACATCAGTTCTCATGACATTGTTATTCATCAGTATGAGTTCCCCAGCAATCTTTTAAAAAGTTCTAAGCTAGCATACAATCGCTACAAAGCAGTATTGAAAAAAAAAAATTTCAGTTAAAGTTAGATGAAGTAAGCAGGAAAATGCCAATTGATTGATGGAGATATTTTAGTTATTAAAAAACAGAAAGAAAGTGTTAAAAAGTGCATTGAAGTTCTCAAATCTGATGCTGACAAGTTAAGCATTGACGCAGAAGTAAAGAGAGACTTCACTGTCCTTGCAAAAGCAAATTCTTTTAGAAACACAATTTTAGAAAAAGAACAAACAATTAAAGACCTTGATCTTTCATTAAAAAAACTGGAGCAATCTAAAAAAGAGATAAAATAAAAAAGTTGATATATATATATATATATATATGTATATATATATATATATATATATATATATATATATATATATATATATATATATATATATATATATATATATATATATATATATATATATATATATATATATATATACAGAATTTTCAAAACATTAAAAATACAAATATAAAAACGTAAGCAAATTTTCTAATAAATTCTCAACTCATATTTTAATGAATTCTACACTAATAATCTAATCTTAAATAAATAATATTCTTAAACAATATTCTAATTCTAATCTTATTCGAATTGCAATTAGTTATATGATTATAATCATTTTTACAACTGTTACATTTATTTTGTTTATTATTGTAATCGATATTTTATAAAACCTCAAGAAAATAAAATGTTAAAACACAAGAAGAATTATTAGATAATCATGTCAAATACAACAAAATTATTAATAGCAACTACAAACTGAACATTACTAAACATTCTGACATTACCATTCAAGTATCTCATTTTCGGAAACATTTTCTAGCTGGCCTTGACAAATACTATGAAACCAATCTTTACAGTTGTTACACAGTACTATATCCCTAAATCTATTAATATCAGTTTTCTATTATAATCATTTTTTCATATTTAAAATCAATCATAATAAATTTTAATTCAATAACTATTTTTAATAGTTAGTTGTTAATGAGAGAGTTATTTTTAAAAAAACATTAAACCATACACGAGACTTAAATGACTGATTAAATAGACTTTAGATTAATTACCAACTGGCTTACCTTTTTTTGTCAAATTTGCCTAAAGGCATTCATAACTGCCTACAAAAACTATGTAAAGAAAACACTTTTTTTTGCAAAACTTTACTGATTTTGCAGTCTTAGGAAAATCATTTAAATGATTTTCTGTAATGCTTTGAAGTAAATACTTTCTCATCATATATGAATCAAATGCAACAAAAGAAGGATTTGAGCTAGTGCAAGCAATGTACTGCGCAAAAGCTAATGCAAATAAACCACAATCGACACCATTTATTTGCTGCTGCACTGGCAAAACACGTACTGTTAAAATATCTTTGAAACAGTTCACAATTAGACAAATTTGTCTGACAACATGCTTTTTTATATTTCCATGAAACATACTATCTAAAACACAAACCTCATCTTTAGCGCATTCAAAAGTGCTGATTGTCAGCAAGTGTAAAGCACCATCATGCAAAACTTGTATAAATGATTCATTAATACCTTTAAATAAGTAATTTTGTTCTAGAACTGGATCTTGTAACCCACAAATATTTCTAATCATTTTTGAACTGTGTGAATCACATTGTCTGATAACATCTGTTTGGCTGAAATATCTTGCAAATCAGCTGCAGAAAGCTTAGATGTTAACAAGGTGTCACAATTTTGTGTACAAAATTGATCCTCATTGTTAGATGAAAGTTCAGCTGGATAGATAATGCTAGATAAAAGATGAAACTTAAAAAACTTTAAAAATACAAAAATGAAACACCAAATTATGCATGTAACACTTGCAAATAAACATTTAGTTTCAAAATAGGAAACTTGTTGAAAAACAAATATCTAATTGCACATCATTGAACAGTTTTTTACATAAAACTTGATTACCTTTGATTGGATATTAAGTTCATAAACTTATTATTTAAACAGCTTTTGCAAAACCAAGCTTTGCTCTTAGGATCAGCCTTTAAACCGACACATTTTCTGTCAAACCAACTTAGACAATGATCACAACATATCACAAACGTGTCACAGAGTTCGTTGTCACAAGCTTGGCATAGCCAAAGGTTTCTTTGCTTGTGACAACGAACTTGGTCATATCTGACTAGTAAGCTTGAAATTATTTCAAGCTTACTAGTCAGATATGACCAAGAAACCGAAGAAAAATACTTTCTTACTCTTTTTATTTCATCTGGCTCATATGTCACTTTTGTGACATATGAGCCAGTTTTGTTTTTTTGCAATGTAAATCTGATAGGATTATTTATTCTATCATTATATATTTTTCATTAATACTTGTATCCTTATCTGTCGGGGACATTTTTAAAAATGACAACAACTTAAAAGTGGCTTCTCTCTTCCTTTTAAGTAATCCAATAACTGTTGTTTCAGATCCTTTTGGTTCCCCACGCCTGGGTATATGTGACGGCATCTTAATTAGGTTGGGATTTGGCAGAAAAAAAATCAATTCTAAAAAAATGAACAATTATAAATTTTAATAACGTAATGAGGAAAAATACTCACCTAGAATAGACTCATCAAGTGATAGTGAGTTAGCTGCAGTGTTGTAATTCAATAACGGAGTTTGTAAATGTAAATGAGGAAGCACATTCATTTTTGACTCATTGAATTATAGGCTGATTTTTTTGCTTTGACTCGCAGATGGAGATTGTGTATGAGGTTGAACCAAAAAATTGGAGATCAACTCATGATTAGAAACTATTGGATTTTGAAAGTCATCAGCTTCACCGATATCTAACACCATATTATTTACTTCTTTATTTAGAAAAACCTGTAAAGAATTTTCAAGTTCTAACAATTTTGATAGCAAAATACCAAATTGCTTTCCCTGTGCTTCACTAACCCACTGCATTCTTATGCTATGCCAATTTACATTAAAATAGTCTATGATAGGCTCTAATTTAAGAGGCTTAAGATCATCATAATGCATATCATAGGAAACCTCATTATCAGAGTGAACTAATTGTTGCAGAATTTCTAAACAAGAAGTCTCTGCTCTGCCTTTATACCCATTTTTTCAACAGTTATTTCCCTGCGAAATGTGTGCAAGGTCTGAAAAAGACATAATTGAAGAAAAGCATTTGGAGTTTTGTCATTAATCACATCTCTCTCAACCATATCTTTGTCTGTCACAACAACTTGAACACCCACTGGTATCGTTATATCTTTTAAATATGTTTGTTAACTTTTCTATGATTACTCTCTCCTCATTAGCAACAATCCAGAGTGCAACAATTACTCCTTCACCATTTCCATCAACACACATTAAAACATAGTGGCATACGCAAGTTGTTAAGCTTGTATGTTGCATCAAGGAGAAGCAGTTCAGGATAATATGCAAATAACTTCATCATCTTGTTTTCCTGATAATACAATGCTTGAAGTTGATTGTCATTATTAATAACAACCTCTGTCACAGAATCCTTCTGTTTAAGCATTTCACTTAACAGAGTTGTCAAATTGTTATCATCCTGATTTTTAAAAGCTTGATTTATATTTTAAATATCCTAAAGTGTAATAACTTTCCCAGTAGATTTCATCATATGTTGCTGTATCAACTTTTTGTTAGCTTTTACAGCAAGCATATGAGTCATATCTTTTTTTTTATCTACATCCAATTGACGCTGATGTGGGAGATGCATAAATGACTCCAACAAATTTATTTAAAACTATTTTGTAATACATTATATCACTATTTTATAAAATTATTACAAGTAAATTACCTCTGTGATACAATGAGAGTGTTCTTCAATCATTTTAACAACTTGAAGTTTCTTCCCATCATCACTCATTTGAAAGTTAATGCATGCTTTGCAATTTTGTCGGAATGTTCTGGAAAAGTAAATAGTTTTTTTATTTGTTTTGTTTTTATCTAAGAATGTACCGAATCCAATATTTTGCCAAAGCTGAAGCTATATTTACCAATAGTACCAAGGCTGTATACACTGATGATATATATAAGACACATATTCTGAAGCACAAACCATTTTAGAATCCCAAAGAAATGTTATAGGCTTTTAGGCTGTAGATAAGCCCTTTGGTCAGGCTTTTTTTATTAAAATAAAATTAGTTGCAAAAAAAAGTAAATGCAAGAAGCATTTACTTTAAGTAGTTGTAAAATTCATTTATGTTTTTAACAACTTTAAACTTTTTTCCCACCCATTTAACCTTCACTTTTTATTTCAACTTTTTTCGACAACTTCACTTTTTATTAACTTTGATTGTTTTTTATTGGTTAATTTCCAAAAATGCTAAAGAATCAATATATATATATATATATATATATATATATTATATATATATATATATATATATATATATTAATTTAACTTTTAACTACTGAAACTGACTAACTCTTTAACTTTGACTACTGAAACTAACTCTCTAAATGATGATAACCAATACCTATATCTTTTCACTCTACTTGCCTAAATCACCTTAATCTTTCCTGATGCATCCTATCAGATACACTTACCATTATCATCCTATCAGATACACTTACTATTTCCAATATTTTTTTAGATCATCACTTCTTTTCTTATTATTTAGACTCACACCATAAATTTGATCATTAACTTTGTTTGTTCCAGATACTATACAACATTAACCCTCACGACCAGTGTTTCACTATTACTGATCTTAATACTCTGGATTCATGTAGTACATAACTTTCTTTTACTCTGTAATAATGCACCTCATACTGTAAGAAACATAGATAGTTTTGTAGATTTAGCCCATACTGATGTCATAGAAACCATTTCTCCACCGGCTGATCAAATTTCATCTTTAAGATTAAAAAAACTTTCAAACACACTTTATCTTTCCTTCACTATTTTTTTTCAATTTATTTTCTAACTTTCACGTTATGTTAAAATCCATTATAATATGATGACCACATTGATAGTAATACTAGGAGCACATTGTGTTCTTAATATAAGGAAACGAAAAAGCATTCTTTAACACTCTTTCTACACACTTCATATGGTCACTCTTCAGTATTTTTTACTTGCTCATTCTTCACTTTACAATACATAAATTTCTCTTATTTATCTAATCTAAAACCCTTAGCTCTCATTCTATCTTTGCAATCCCAATACTAGTTTGCCTCTGAAATCAAACATAAATCATTTATGAAAAAATTTCATAATATTTTAAAGAAAAAATTTTAATTTAAGCAATTTATGTTTATATAATTGAGTATAAAACAAACTTTAACCAATAACGAGCTTTACTGTAAATAATTTATTAAATTTAAGTAAACTTAGGTAATATTAATAATAAAATTATCACTGATAAAATTGTAATTTAATACATAAAAGTAGATATAAAATTAATTAAGTTAAGTTAGTACAACTTAACTTATTTAACTTTATATAAACTATATTAGGTTGTATATAGAAAAGTTTTATCGCTTTTAGTTGTAATATAATCAATTGACTTACCTTGATAATCTTGATTCCTTTTTAGACATCTGTCTATTTTTTTATTATTACCTTCTAAAACTCTATAGCTGGAATTTTATATTTCCTAGTTCATGTTGCATAAGGTTAACATATTTTTCTGTTACTCGCCATATGAGAAGTATACAACCCAACACTGTTATGGGGTAGGTAGATGCAACAGGGCCAATAACTTTTTCATACAAATAAAAATGACAAGTACAAACTTTTTAACAAAAAATATTGTTTATCTCTTTATTTTCTCTTTAATTTTAACATAATTTTGATTTTTACATAATGACCAATCTTCTTACATAATAACCAATCTTAACCGTATTAGAATAACATATAGAAAGTTTATATTTATTAAAAATGAGTTTCCGTGCGTCGTCACATCTTTGCGGGCGCATACTTGCGTCACAACATGCGGACGCATACTTGTAAATAAAAATATAAACGCAAGAACTTTAATATGTTTCTTGTATTTCTTTTATACCCTAAAATCAATACTTTTACCCTAAAATCATTAAAAATATTGAAAGAATAATATTTTAAACTATTTACAAATTTTGCAAATAAATTTTGATAATAAAAGTTTTTATTGTTATTAAAAACTTTTCTTTACAAAATTTTTAAAACAGATGTTCTTCTACAAATTTTAAACTCAAAAATTGCTCTTGCTTTTGCGATTTTTCTACTCTTTTTAAATATATTTTGTTTTTGAAAGTCAATAATAACACTTAATTTGTCAAAATTGTTAACAATATCACGTAGTTCGAGATAACCCTGAAAAAAAGTTCATTAGTTTATCTGTTAGATTTTGGTATGAAGTATATTTATTATGGTCTAGTCTGGCATTATTTTCTCAATAATTTCATTAAATTTCTCGATCAATTTATTTCAGTATTGCATTAACTGAAAGTTAAAAGTTTCCACTTCTATCTTATAAGTATCATGCTGACAAAATTTAGAAGCAGACTCGTCATTTGGTGGATTTATGTCAATTTTTATATTATCGTTATAGTTACCGAGATCAATATCATTTGATTGGCTAGATGGCAGTATTGGTTTTTTGAAAGATCGTTTTTTACATAAAGCTTTATAGCAATCTTTTCTCTTCCTTTTATTAATCAAACTAGAAATCGGAGCAGCTCCAAGGTGATACTAATTTTTTCACATTCCCAACCATGGCCTACTTAAATACACGGCCTTCTAATCTGCTTAAATAGGAAAAAAATAGAAGGCCAGTTAAAAAAACGCATATTTTGTCGGATGGACAAACTTTCTCAAAATATTTAAGTATTGCGTTTTAAATTTTAAGTTAGTCAATCTGACACTGGATAAAATTTTTGAGTTGGCTTAATTGAAATATCTACTAAACTTCACTAAACTTTGTATACTTAATCGAGGGTTCTTTTTAGTAATAAAAATAGTAATGCTATGTTTATAGAAAACAACACACCACAGTTAACCTTCATAATTATATATTACTAAAATGATTTTAGAAAGGCATGGGTTAGATTTGTCAGTATAAATTTTAGGATATTTATGGACTGTAACGGATCATAACTAAAAATCCGGAATGAGAAAAAATGTCAATTTTGATGAAATAATTTATTTATAACATTTTTATATGGTTGATATGAAATTGATGACAACAAAAAATATACAATAAAATTAATGGTTTTCCACAAAGGGTCCTTTATCCGCTACTCTGCGCAACTTTGTTTTAATGTTCGTGCAAGCTATTTTTACACCAGTTGTGTCCATTTCTTTCAAGGATTTTTTAATTTTACACTTGAGTTGTAAAATATTTCGAGCTTTCCGACCACCCTTGTACGTTATAGAACTTAGTTCTCCAAAAAAATCTTCAATTAGTCTACATTGAGGAAAATTGGTGGGGTTAACATTCTTCGGTACAAAAGGAATATTTTCGCTTTGGAGGAACTCAGTAACACTTTTCGCATAATGTGACGATACTTTATTGGGTCAAGGTATGTATTTATCACCTGAATGATATTTATTAATAAATGGGATTAAAATTTTAGTTAAGCATTGGTTTTTGTAAACTTCTTGGTTGACAGCTGGACTACTTTCCTTGAAAAATGGCTCTGAAATTCCTCTGTCGGAGACAACAATATATAACATTACTTTCTTCTCAAATTTGCTTCGCATTTTGAATTTAACATCAGGTAATGTAATAGAAGAGTCGTCTGTGTAATAAATTTTGTTACCAGGCATTTGGGGCTTACTTAAAGTAAAATAACTTTGGGGCTTACTTAAAGTAAAATAACCAAAATGTCTCACAAGATAACGACAATCTTTTTTTACTTTAGTAATTTGACTTTCGGTGTAGGATGGCGAGTTCTGCTTTTTCCTTGGTTTAACTTGAAGCTTTTTGTGTGCCCTACTGATATACTGCTGGGAACACTCAAGTATTCTAGCAGCATTGCGCTGGCTAATGCTACCTTTGTTGTTAAATCGAGTTTTTAACTTCTTCAAATTTTTCTTGGTCATTATTGTGGGCTTTCGTCCGGATCCTTGCTTTCTTTCAACAGTACAACGTTTTAAAATATCGTAAATTGTACTTTTCGATATACCTTCTTTCAAAATATGTTCTACAGTAAACATTTTGCCAACACTTTTATGGCGTTCATAAAAATGTATAACACGTTCTTGAAGAAGCTTCTCTTTAGACGACATTTTATGACAACTAAATTGACAACTGTCAAACAAAAACTATGTAAAATTATTACTTGAATCATACACTACTTGATTATGTAACGAAGTGGCAAAGTTAAACAACTGAATATGACTTGCGCACAAGTTCTTTTTGTCCTGATTTTTAGTCGTCACGCGTTACAAGAAATAAGAATACACAAATTCTCAAAAATAAGCATTAAAAGTATAAAAAAAAAATTATACACAACTGGTCTTAAAGTGTAAAACAAAATATTTTTATTTTTTCTCTATCTTTTTATAAAGACAACAATGGAATCACTGACTCTCTCTCTGATGTTATTAAAATGAATATTTGAAATAACAGCGTGTATTTTGAAATAACAGCGTGTAATTTCTTTTTCTTAATTTTGGTGATTTAAACATAAAAATGGTTAGTAAGCTTCTCTACTGCCATGTACTAACTTTGCTGATTTACGGTGTTGCATTTGAGACTGATAAATAACATCAAATACATGGTCTAGCAAAGCAAAACTGTATATTCTAAAGGCGGTAATGATTGAGTTGTTAGCCCAGCTCTAGACAATTTATTTAGATAATTATAATCATTCGTTTCCTGTTGACAATTTTGAGTGCAAAGCAATTTGAAACTTACTTTAAACATCTTAATCAGTGGCAATTAAACCAGCAATAAAACTGTCAACTTCACAAAAATTTTCTAACAAAATTACACAATCTAAATCTCTTTCTCTGATCTGATTCATCAAGGATCTAGCATGTTGTGTACTTTCAACAGCGTTAATATCATTTTTAAAAATTTGAATTCCTCCCTTTATTAAACTTTTTATTTGGATTATCTTCTTAATGTAAAAAACGTCTTTCAAATTATGCTTTCCCATTCATGTTTGCTGTCTGGTTTATGCAATCTTTGTGTTTGAGATATACTTTATAAACCTCATAAGATAAACGATGATTTAATTCATGATGAAACTGAAGAGGAAGCAGATTATGAAGAAACAATAGAGGAGTGTGATGAATTAAGCACTGAGACAAATCTAGTTTCTGATATTGGTGCTATTGTTGCTAAAATTCGTAAAATTTTTAAAGTCTTCAGAAAGTCCCTAGCTTAGTCCCTAGTTAGTAGCTTTGTTAAAATACTACGAAAATTTTATCAAGTTTGCAATGAAGTTAAAGTAGCAATGATCCATCTGGAACAAGAACTTGATGTTTCCAATAAAAAATTGGGGAAGATTAAAAAAATATGCGCTGTTCTTGCTCCTATTGAGATAACTGTAGAATATTTATGCAAGGAAGATGCTGATCTTTTGCTTGCTAAAAAAGTTACTGAATTTGTTGCTAAGATGTTGAAAGATAAAGGGACATCAATAAGCTTTGCTCTCCTAGAAAAATTTGAAGTCCGAATTCAAGAGGGAAGAAACTCCGATCTTGTACAGTTAATACAACATTAAAAATCTCCGGACACTTTGGAAGAGCAAAAGGATCAGTTTGGTCTAAAAATAAAAAAACGTAATATAATATCTCTGGCTACTTCACTTTTAAACAGACTTAATCCACAGAAAGCAGAAGAAGAGCTACCAGTTGATTTTGAAGTTACTGATGGTACACCTGATCAAACATTAAAAACTGATGAAAAAAAATATTTTTCAGATGAATTTGCTTTATTTATTCAACAAACAGAACATAAAGACTATCAACGAAGATAAGATTAGATCTTAGATTTTCAAAAAAGGGATGATTTTATTTGAAGCTCGTGCAAGGCCTTAAAATCTTGAAAAATTTAACACTTTATTAACTATTAAATCAAAATCAGTGGAGCAGAACGAGCTTTTCAGCCATGGGATTTTTGCCATGAAAATAAGAAATAGATTGATAGATGATACCCTTGCTGCATTAATTTTAATGCGTCAGTTTTGCAAAAAACTTGAAAAAAAGAAAAATCTTTAAAGATAAAAGTTATGAAACTTCTTCATTTTACCCTTTTAAAAACTTGTTGTTTTTTTAATCAAAATTGACTAAATTTACGCCTCATAGGTTATTTAATAGCTGCTGTAACATCTAATTAAAATAAAATTATCCGGGTAATACCCGTATTACTCGGGTAAATTTAAAATTACCCATTACCCAGTTAAATATTTTTTGCCAGATAATGGAAACACTGCATAGGTGTAAATATAGCGATGCTGTCGCGCTTCCTATCCTAGTAAAAAAGTATGCAAGTTGCCCAATTTTTTCTAATTTAAATATTGTAGCCCCGCAAAAATAGTAGTATTAGTAATATTTTTATCTCTATTTATTATTAACTATGTTATGCCTAAGCTATTGTTTGTATTATAAAATAAATGATAATTCCTTGGTTTTGCCCAATAGTAAAATAATTTAATTATTACCTTAAGGAGCATTTACCTTAAGGGGCAACTACCCTCTAAATTTTTCAAAAATTAAAAAAAAACTTTTGTTGTTTAATCCTAAGCTAAAAAAATGGTCATAGCAACGGAGGGAGTGCTTTTTTTTTGTTCTTTTTCAGAACTTCTGTTTCAAATACAGATTAAGATTTATATCCTATTTGCTACCTAATATTCTGTTTCTTATTATAGGTAGACATAGCCAATTAATATTGCTTCTAAAATACGATTATATCAACTTATCAAAGGTTATTTATACAACAACATAAGCAAAAATATAAAAAAACTAATGTAATTGCATTTGAAACGATATAAATATTATTTTTGGTATAAGTCAGTTATTTAAATTTGTGAAAAACTTAAAATGAAGCCTTTACTTTAGCTGGTTACAGACTTATAAACAAGAAGTTAATAAAGATATCATCATAATAAAAGTTTTATTATGATGAATAAAAAGTTTTATTATGACGAATAAAAGAATTTATTATGAAGAATAAAAGTTTTATTATGACGAATAAAAGTTTTAAGGTTAAAAGTAGTTTTTTATGATTTCAACACTTATCAAAAAGCGATAAATCAAAAAAATATTCAGGAAATACTATGAACTTAGTAGCTTTTACAGTAATTTTTCAAAAATTCATACTCTTTTTAAGTTTCATTTTTAAAATATCACTTTTTTATGAATTTATTTTTTGTTTTGCGTTTTCCAAGGTTTTGAATTTCATGCACGCCGTATAAAAAATCTCAAAAAGCTATAAATGCTTTCATGATGAAATTTCCAAGGATTGTTTATTGTATTAATATTTATGATATGAGTGGAGTAGAATTTCTACTCAAACTTTAGATTTTGAATTATTGAGTTTTTAGTATTTTGTTTTACGCTTTTTTTTATTATTCAATTTGTTTTTACTTTTTAAAATAAAAACTAAACTTGTTAAAAATTCGGCTTCACTCATATCACAGTTTTACATAATTAGAACAGTTTTGCAAAGTTACACTATCACTCCTTTACTCATTCTTTCTTATCTTTTTTTCAGCGTAAACCCAGTTTATTTGGTATATTTAGCTATTTTCATTGGTACCATATATATTATACTATTGCAACGACTAAAATTAAAAATGCTGCTCAAGTAGCTGTTAAACAGTGCTTTGAACACGTTACCTGTCGTTCTTGTACACGTTACCTGTCGTTCCTGTACACGTTACCTGTCGCTTACCTAAAAGTATTCCAAATCGTGCTCGACAACAGAGCATAAAATATGGAGAAAAAAAATCTTTAGTTTAACTAAAAACAATGGCAAAATATAGTAAAACATAAGAATGCATGGAGTACAAAAGATACATCCTAGCACGTAAAAACTTTCGTAAAGCGGTAAAGGCAGCCCAAAACAAAAAGGTCCATGAAAAAAAATATTGAAAATCTAAGAACTACAAAATTTCAGAATTTCTGTGAAAACATTCGTAAACTGAAAACCAAAGCAAGTATTCGGTTATTCTCAATTAATAAATTGCAAAACATAAAAGATTTCGTTATTGAATTCAGACAACATTTTCAAACTCTACTCAATAGGCCACCAAAACCCTATTCAAAATCCACCTCTAAATAGCAAGCCTAATTCATTAGTTATTACAACAGCTGATATTATAAATAGAACCTCACTACCAAATAGTAATAAGCCACCAGATAGATATGGGATAAGTGCTGAACATCTTAAAACTCTTATAACAACAATCTCTTTTTGTGGCTCTGTAAATTATACAACAGTTTTCTAACGAATGGGAAGGTCCCAAAAGATCTATCAACTTCAATAATTATTCCACTTTTTAAGTCATAAAAAATCTCTAAGTTATGCAAATAGTTACCATGGAATAAGTATTTTACATACCTTCACTAAAGTTCTAGAATATCTAGTCTTACTTATATGTCATAGTATAACAGTTAGTCAATCCCACTAGTTTAAGATTACAAAAAAAAACAGCTCTTCTCTCCATGCAGAGTTTCTATTGAGTGATACTATACAACACTATAAAAATAATAACACACCTCTATATATGTGCAGTTTAAATGCCAATAAAGTTTTTGATACTTGAAACTGGAATCTGTTACTTAAGAAGCTCCTTTTCCAAAAAAAAAACATGCATTGTCCGTAGTAAACACAATTTCATCGCTTTATCTATTCGGTAATGCAAACATATTATATCAAGGACTTACCTCAAATCAATTTAGTCTCTGAAAAGGAGTGCGGTAAGGTTCTATTCTATCACCTCATCTATATAACATTTTTACTGAAAACATTCTAAATAAAATAGTTTTAGAATGGAAAATAGGATCAACAATAAATTCTATATATACAGGTATCATTGCATACGCATCTGATGTAATCTTGCTAAGCCCTACAATTTATGGTTTTTAAGAACTGATTGACCAATTTCAATTTTATGGAGAGGCTAATTTTATCAAATTAAACACTTTCAAAAAAACATAACTTCAAATTTCTGGAAAAGGTCTTATTTCAAACTACGTTATTAAAATTAACGGAATTTTAATCTTTAAAAAAATCTAAACATCTAGGTTTCCAATGAAGTAATGATACAAATAAGAACACTTTAAATAACAAACTTAAATAAGCGTAAAACTCAGTTTCAAATGGTTTCTATAGCTCTAATCGAAAGTAGAATTCGTGATTTTAATCGTACTAATTCTCGCAGAGTATTTTTTTTTTTTAAAACATCAACAGTTAACTGATAATACTTGATGGATTAAATACTTATATGTTTTATAAAAGATTTTAATATTCAATGTTTTGTACCAAATTTGAATTTGTCCCCTCGTTCTTCAATAATTACCTCTATTATATTACCTGGATCTCCACGTCCACGATCAAAGTGGCTAATGCTAGGAAGTACATTATCGCCTTTTTTCAAAGAATCTAACTTTTTATTCAGTCTTTCAATCACTTTCTTTGCCTGAATACAATTAAAAAACCAATTCTCTATATTTATTGGGTGGATAGAAGCTGTTTGTTCTTCCCTTTCCAACAAGAATTTATATCTTTTTCAAAAAATTCTTGAGGAACCAATAAAGGTAATTCATTCTAGGTTTCTGACTAAACACAACACTATATCAATCCATTTCAATAGTTTCGTTGTAAATAGTATGCATTCCCAATTGAACAATGCGTAATCTAAAACTCCATATAGTTGTTTTACTGTCTCTCATCCATGAAATTGATATCTTTTTTTAAATTTAACTTGCTTCGCTTAACTGAACCTTGTTTTTTGGATATCGCGCTCTGCCATTCACTTGTAGTAAATTTTCCACAACAACAACCCTAATTCTTAAATAACTTAACTTGTAAATTTTCGTCATTTTAAAAAGTTTTTCAAAAGTATGTCATTTTGGGTCTCAAATAAAGCAAAATTATATATAAATTTCAAAAATATGAATCATTTTATAATTAAAATATCATTTTAGATTTTAGTGAACAGAAAATGACGTTTTTACCTAAATACAAAAAGTAGGGAGATTTTTTGATAAGTTTTTTTATCGATGTTTTTTTATAAAATGATTATTATTTTTGAAAATTGTAGAAGAGTTCGCTATGTTTTAGACCCAATACGATATACACATAACAATACGATATACACATAACAATAAGGCGGTATACACATAACAATAGGACATACTTTTTTTAATATTCTTTTTTATAACTTTAGGGACCTATTCCATGTTCGAGGGTCGGTAGCAACCCCTAAAAATATTTTTTATTTAAAAAAATTTTAAAGCAGTATTATTTTATTATCCAGTATATATATATATATATATATATATATATATATATATATATATATATATATATATATATATATATATATATATATATATATATATATATATATATACATATATTGTTGGCGTGTAATATTTTTCGTATTTGTTTGTGTATTTTGTAGGCAAGAATATTAAATTTCATATACACTTCATTTGCATTAATTTAATTGTTTTATTTACTGATGCATGACATTGTTGCACGACCATTGTCGTTTTTGTCGATTTTTTAGGTTGTTATTTTAAGCTTTAATTTCTTTTAAAGTGAAAACTTTTTATATTTTGTTAATTACATTTTGAAATTTTTTAAATAGTTTAATTTATTTACTTTTCTGACTTTATTTTTTAATTATTTATAAGTTATTATTTTAAGAAAGCAAAAAACCAGATTTTTTATTAAGTTTATGGTAAACATTTTTATTTTACTTAAAAGAGTTGTTTTTAAACCAAAATTTTAAACCAAAATAAACGCACAAAAAAACGCCACTCGTGTCCTAAAAATAAAACAACTTGTTTTCACTTTCATTTGCTTACTCTGAATTATTGATGCGGAAATAAAACGCAGAATGCCGCAAACGCAATTTTATCAATCAATATCTTATGGCAGAGTAGTATCAATATTCTCTCATGAATTTTGCAGAACATAAAAATATCCTGATTTTTCTAAGTTTTCGGATATTTAACTTCTTAAGCTCTCTAACGGATTTATTCAATACTAAAGAACTTCTAGTTTTAAAAGTCTATTCATATTGGTATCTTAAAATTAGTAATGATATAATTTCCTTGCTAAATTCTTTTTTTTTTTTTAAGAAATGTTACGATTGCAAGAAAGTTTTCTAGACACTTATTTATAAATTATATGTTGTGTTTATTATTTATTTAGATCGTATTAAAGTATTACGGCAATGCTCGTGTGTTCAATTTGCACATAATGACATTTAGGGAAGTATATCAACTGACTTTGCTGGTTTTCTTTGTAACAAACGCTTTCGCCTGTCCGTAAGTTGCCTTTTTTAAATTTATTTTTAATAGCCCATAAGTAATGATTTTGCCAGGCGTAGTATACCTTTTTTTTTTATTAACTATTTAATACCAAACATTTTTTTATACCAAACTTATTTAATATCAAATGTTTCACTTGTCCTTAAATTGTTTTTTTACGTATTATTTAACAAAGCCTCTATTAATTTTTTTTTTTTTTTTTGTCTTTTCAAATTTTTATTAGAGACTCGGCAATTCCTTACGAAGATATAGCAGATGCTCTGCAAACTTCAAAAGCAGTTTATGATGACAAGCTTAGCATCAATTCACTTGTCCCTTACACTTCCTTTCATATCAAAAAAGTTTATCTGGTAATTAAAATTATTGAATTAATTACCGCAAAGCGGGGTTCTTATTGTAAAAGTACAACTTTTGTAATCAAATAAAATGTTGCCTTAAAGATTTTCTCCCGTATAACCGTTACTTTAGAATAATTCTTTTTGATTGCCTTGATATAGGAACTTTAGCATTAATTAAATTGAGCACTTTAACTGTAGCATTAATTAAGTGGAACACTTTAACTGTAGCATTAATTAAATAGAGCACTTTAACTGTCTTATAGGAAGTGTAAGTTGCATACAAGCGTTAGCTGCATTAAATTTTTTAACGTTTTTTCAATGCTTAATTAACAATTAACAGTTTTTTCTAAAAGTTAAAAAAGAGTTATCTCTAAATCATTAATTATATTATGTTAGTTCTTTTTATGTAACTATTATTATAAGTTCATGCAAAGAATTCACATCGCATATTGACAATCCAACTTTTTTTCCTGTTTAAAGTAATGTTTTAGTAAATAAAACTAAAAAAAAATCTATTAAAAAATTAATACTAGTAACTTCTTAAGTTTATTTGTATATTTTTTTGTTTTTATTTTTTTAAGTTAAAGTTTTTTTTAGTTAAACATTTATATTTTATTTTGGATCAAATTTTTTTTCAACTTGAAAATTTCCTTCGTCAAGTCGACAGTTTAATTTTTTATACATATTCATTCATAAATTTTCATTTGTTTAATAAGTTAAGAAAATATTGATTGCATTAATCAAATCAGTTACTAGTAAGATCAAATACTCCTTCTAGAAGTTGCTTACTTCTTCTAGCAGTTAATTAAATTTTTCTTAAAGAATTAAACTAATAAAACATATTTAAACTCTTTTTCGGATTCAAGAAGCATTTTATAGTTCTAGAATCCCCCGCTTTACGGTAAGTAGTTTTAAGAATATTTTTCATGTGATGCTGATTGATTAGTGTTTCTATGATTCTTTTTTAATACATAGTTTGTGAAATTATCTATTAAAAAATATTCATATTCATAGAAAAGATCTATAGGCGCCCATAGAATGTTTTTTTCTGTCTGTGATCATCCAAGAATGGGACAAATTCCAAACGCTTACGTGTTCATAGTTGTCATATAAAAATGTTTAGCAAAAATAAATGCTAAAGGAAAAAATCCTGCGGACGCCTATGGAGGGTGATTTTAAGATGATATTTGATGTTTTTAATGCTTAGTTTTAACTTGCTTAACTATATTTCAGACATAACATGAACCCTAATAATTTCTAGGCATAACTTAAAACAAAAGTAAACTTTTTAGTTTGATAATAATGAACTTGATGAGCCGTGTATTGATGGTAGCCTAAAAGTAATTATTGCTGAAAGGGCATTCACCACTATAGTTGCAATGAAGGGCCCAAATGGGTAAGTGAGTCTTTTTTAAATTATGATTTTTTATTTAGTCGCTTTTTTTCTAATTTATTAATAAATTATTGCTACTGTTAATCAGGGACAGTTTTAAGGGCGGAAACTGGTATGACCCAACCCACCCCAAAGAAAATGATTTTCAACTTATAGTCGGTTTTTTACCTCCCTCATTTTTTTCAAAAATCGCTTCCGCTCTTAAAATTAGTAAAAATCGTCTCCACTGTTTAAATCAATATATAACATCAATATTCCACAATCAATAAATAGTATCGACTAAAAATATATCTCTAAAGTTTACCGTAACATTGGGTTACTCTAATCCACTTTATTGCGATTTTTGGTTTAACGATCAACTTTGCTCTATTCAAAAAATTTAAATCTTTTTTTTTATCAAATTATGAGTAAAGATACCAACCTTTAATTCAAATTAATTGATTTATGAAATAGATTAAAAACAGAGGTCCAATGTCACATTGGTGTTTTTTTATGCGGTGTATACTTGTTGTGTTGTTTTGTTTCATTGACTTACAAACTACTTAAGTAAATACCTCCATAATATTAAAACAAATACCTAAAATTTACTTGAGGAAATACCTCCATATTGTTAAAACAAATGTTCTTTGATCTAAAATTTTTTAAAGTTTTTTTGTATTAATTCAATAAAAATTGAATTAATATAAGAACTTTGTATATTTTAATAATTATTTTTTTTTGTTCTTTAATAATAAAAAAATAACTAAATTGGTAGGTAGGCAACTACTCTATACAAATATTTAATGTTTAAAAATAATTGTTTCAATCAGATTTGAAGGCACGTAGCTTATACTTATATTCACTGTTAGTTGTTGCACTAGAGATATCTCATTTAACTTTTTTTTGTTTCTGGGGCACTTTTAGAACAGTTTTGACTGGCATAACATCTAATTCTTCTGAGTCAGGACAGAACCCTTTTCCTGTTAGAATATTTAATTTCTTTTTGCGCTTTTATTTTGAAGGTCCAAGGTCTGCAGGATTGTCATTCAAATGACTGATAAGGGCTTTAGAAATAAGACTTAAATCAACTGATAATAGATCCTGATGTGGCAAGCAATTAATAAGAGGTTCTTTATCGCCATGAAAAATTCCACACTTAGCAAATCCTGATATCAAATTTTCACTTAAAGTGTTTTTTATTAGTTTCAGCACTTTTTTTATGGAAAGTTTCCTTTTGGAAGTGTTGTGGTTTTTTTACCTGCAGATGATTTTTTCCACAAATTTTAAAACGGTTTCCCACTTACTTAGTGGCTTAAAATAGACATCAACTAAAGGCTGTGTCAAATGTGATAAGTTAGGTGGTAGACACACAAATACTATGTTGTTTATATGACACAGTTTTAACTTTCTGGCTAATGAGAGATGACAAGTTATCCCCTAAAAGAACAGTTTTTTCAGTATAAGAAGCAGGTGAGCAGTAAACCACTCCTAAAATGTGATACTATCTAACCACCATGTTCTGTGCGATTGTACCTAGTTCATGGGGATCGTTTTCAGTCCACGTTGACCACAGAATTTCTGATTTTTAGATATCGTAAAGTGGTAATGTAAATCCAGTAGCGTTGACGTAAGACATGGCTGAAATATTGGAATTTAATTAATTTATTACTCTGTCATGGTATTTACACATATCTACGACACATAATTTACATCATCTACGACATATAATTTGCAGCCTCTACGACATATAATTTTTTTGCGTCCTGGGTCATCACTTAGGTTAGTTTCATCATAATTATATATATTTTTTGCACATTTTTAACAACTTGGTGAGATTTTCAATATACTCGCTTTAGGTTTTTTCGTTAATAGCAGCCCGATAGCGTTTTATATTAGCTGTTAAACACAAAGTGAGCAAAGGATGTCTTTTTAAAAACATTTAACTCCATTCAATTCCTAAAAAATTATTTCTAAACTGTGAAATATTTTTGTTTTGGGAAGAGAGGTAATCCTTCACAATAAACCACAATCCACAATGAATCCAAACTCAGACACTGCCAAGGTGTGAGTAACATAGGCTGATTCTTCCAAAGCAGTAAATGTTTTTCAATATCCCGGGTTTTGATTGTGTTTTAGCTTTTGTTTATTTTTTATGGTAATTCTACATATGTTAAAATGTTTAGATACTACTCTCTGGCTCATTTGACCTTAGTTAATAGCGGAAAGGCACTGTTGGAACTTTTTTTGAGAATAATCTACATGCTTTCTGGAGTCCATTCTCCTAGTATACATACTCGGTAACACGACACAATTGCTTAAGTACGTTAACTACAGTTAACGAACTTTAGCAATTGTGTCGTGTGTTGACTAACATATTTTTTTTTTTACAGTTTTAATGTCTTTATCACCATCTGGAAAACCATTGAGGATAATACTTGCATTTAATGGGTAAATACTTACATTTAATGGGTAAATACTTACGTTTAATGGGGATAATACTTACATTTAACGGGTAAATAATTTTTAAAAGCAGCAACTAAGTTAATGCTTACCTTTTGATCTGACGAATTTTTATATATAAATATAATGTTTATAATTAAATAAAGTTAATAAAAAAGGAGGTTGTTTTTTTTTTAACATTTTCAGTGCTTTTTTTGAACAAGAGGTTTGTGATTGATCAAGTATTTTCCTCCGATATCTTTAAAGATGTCCACAAAGTGCAATATTAGGACATTGCAATAAATGGTTAGAATTTGCAGTTAAGAAATAATATAGTATTTTCTTCACAACTAAGTTCTTTAGTTAAAATTTTAATAAAAATAATGCTTAGATTATAACTAATTAGAATGATAGTTCCTAAAATTTGACAAAAAAGTCATTTCACAAACCAGTCAGAAAAGCAAATTGAATAAAGACTTTGATTAAGTTGTATATTAGGTGGTCCGCTTTAAGTTCTTGTTGTCAGTATATGGTTAGCTTTATAAACATAACCAGAGATCACTTGACCAAAGTCACTAAACATGGTTGACTAAACATAACATGCTGTACTGATAAATTTTCCATATTTGTAGAAACTATGGATTTTTCATGTGTTTTTAGATTTATTTTTTTATTATACAAAGCTGCAACTTACAACCAGTGAATGTCTGATAATTTTTTTAAGTGGTAAACCATTATTGTAGCTACCAAAGCATTTGAAATTTTGCACTCAGGATAATTTATATACCGCCTCGTATCAAATATTTTGTTACACACGTTAAATTAAAAAATTGCTATAAAACGGTAAAAATGTATTTAAAGATGATTAACAAAACTTTCAACATATTTAACTCAACACAATATTGAATATAATTATATTCATTATTACACATATACTATGATATATTATATATATATATATATATATATATATATATATATATATATATATATATATATATATATATATATATATATATATATATATATATATATATATATATATATATAATACGTACCGTACCGTGGTTGGTACATTTTTTCAAATATATAAATATATATATATATATATATATATATATATATATATATATATATATATATATATATATATATATATATATATATATGTATACATATATAAACACACATACACACATATTTACAGCTAGAAATAATTGGAATAATAACAACCAATAAACAAAGTAAAACTTTAAATAATCAAAATATAAACTATTTTTGATACTTCGATATTTAAGTTTTGAACAGTATAATATAAATTTTTGTCAAAGTTACAGTTTAAAAAAAAAAAAGATTTGTATTCCAAGTCACCACGCCATTCACGGTAACCCGTTTATGGTTAACGGTAACCATTGCAAATTTGAAAAAAGAACTTGCGTACTCTTTAATGTAGCAAATACATTACAAAATTAAAAAAATGAAAACTATTTTTAAATGAAATATCTAATTTAAAAATATCCTGATCAGTATTTCATGCTTAAAAAAAGAATAATTAGTTTATTTAAATTTTTTCCGGAATTTTTTTTTTTTGCTCATGTTATTTTACTTTTCAAGGCCAACTTCTGTGAAACCGGAGTTGTTTAAGTATCTTCAGATATTTAAAGGAACAGAAGTTATTTTTGCCGGAAATCACACTTCGATTAACATTTGCTTTTGGAAATCATTTAAAATTATGCTCCCTAGTATACGAAATCAATTGCAAGATCAAGCAAGGAAGTATATTATAACTGGTCATTCAACCGGTGGAGCTATAGCATCTATATTAGCGCTTTATATGAAAGTTCAGGTTTTACATGTTTAATCTAGTTATTTTATTATATTTACTTGTTTTTTATTGTTGCTTATTTATTTACTTTTCTTTTTATGATTCCAACAAACACATTAACACAGTCTAAAAGCTTTTTAGACGTGATTTTGTAGTAAATAAACGCTTAACATGACGTCATGAAACTTAACGTTAAATTTGTCTTTGTCGCCAGTATTATAACCAAGAATTCAAAACTTTTTCTTTTGCATTCCCAACCGCTTTATAAACGAAGATTTTTTGTATTTGTTAACCACGGGCGAGTTTTTTTAAGGGTAGTTTTTTCCCTTTTTTAATTGCGATAAAACAATTTTTACCTTTGTATAGTGTTAGTTATACTTAAATATTAAAACTATTTTAATTACTAACTTTGAATTTAACAAAAGTCCATTTGCCCTACTTATCTTTTTCCTTTGACTCTTATTTACTAAAACCTTACATTTAAAATTTCTCATTACTAAAACCTGTTAACCTATTAATTAAGTTTATTATAATTTTGCAGGAAGGAAGAATGTGGGAGAATTCAGGAACGTGCTTAATAACGTTTGGTCAACCTCGAGTTGGAGATGAGTTGTTTGCAAAGCTGCATGATTCAGTGATTGATCCATTCCGAAAACTTCGTTTTATTAATGATAAAGATCCAATACCTCATGTTCCTATATGGAAGACGGCTGTTCATCATTCAAGGTATTTCCTATCAAAAATGTCAAACGTTTGACATTTTTTATTTATTCTTATAACCGTCCAATTCATTTCTATTCTATTCAGTTCATTTCTAACCGTCCAATTCATTTAATCTAATTCCAACCAGGTTTAATTTAAAAACTAAAATACCGATATTGCTAAAATGATTACGGATTACTTTTAAAAATAAAAAAGAAATCACAGATGCCGTTACCACTTTTTAGAATTGTGATTAGACCGTGGACATCGTCATACATTGTAGAGTTTGTTAGGTTGTGTGAATTTAGGTTCGATATGTCACTGAAATCACAAAATTCTTTTTACTAAAATATTTACGTTACTAGGAGCCCATAAGGCTTTTGCCCCATATTACCCAGGGGCAAAATAAATAAAAATTTTACCAATAAAATTTAACTTCAAAATTTTATACATATATTTAAAATTCTGATGTTGGAACTCGTTTTTCGACGATACTGTTAACGCAGAAACAGTCAATGCATTCAAGAATTGGCTGGACAATTTCCAGCATAGTTACATGTTTCCAGCAATTTCCAGCAATTACATGCTACAGTGGCTTATCTATCTGGTTGACTAAACATAACATGCTGTACTGATAAATTTTCCATATTTGTAGAAACTATGGATTTTTCATGTGTTTTTAGATTTATTTTTTTATTATACAAAGCTGCAACTTACAACCAGTGAATGTCTGATAATTTTTTTAAGTGGTAAACCATTATTGTAGCTACCGTGGACATCGTCATACATTGTAGAGTTTGTTAGGTTGTGTGAATTTAGGTTCGATATGTCACTGAAATCACAAAATTCTTTTTACTAAAATATTTACGTTACTAGGAGCCCATAAGGCTTTTGCCCCATATTACCCAGGGGCAAAATAAATAAAAATTTTACCAATAAAATTTAACTTCAAAATTTTATACATATATTTAAAATTCTGATGTTGGAACTCGTTTTTCGACGATACTGTTAACGCAGAAACAGTCAATGCATTCAAGAATTGGCTGGACAATTTCCAGCATAGTTACATGTTTCCAGCAATTTCCAGCAATTACATGCTACAGTGGCTTATCTACGGATGGGCAACTGTTTAAGACAGTAAGCTAACATTCCAACTTATTATTACTAACTATTTATATATATAGGGTGATGGCACCACCTACCGCAACTTTAAGAAAACTTTTAACTTTAAAACTTCTTAACTCCAAAACCATAACAGATTTTTATTTAGGGTTTTCGAATTAATATTTTATACTCAATTATTAACTAAATTATATAATTCGAATTTGAGTAAAGTTATTTTTTTCATGTTATTTTTAATTTTTTGTAAGATCTAGTACGTTTCTTCACCTACCGTGATAAAGCACCACCTAAAAAAATCGTATATTTTAATTTTACTTTTATATATTTAAATCAAGAAACAAATACATAAATTTAATACGATTACAAAACAAAGAAGACATTGGTTATAAAATTATCCACCAAAGCTTTATTCTGAAATTAAACTTTTTTCTTTTTAAATTTTTTTTTTAAATTTTTTTTTTTTTTTTGTCTTTTATTTTTATTTTCTTTTGTTACAACTTGTTTTCTTTTAGATTTTTCTTGTTTTTCTTTTTCTTTCAATTCTTTTTTTCAGCAGCTTTATTTTTACGTTCAATTTTTTTGATATCTTCTTCTTCCTTTGCATTTTCTCTAGTTATTTGAATCTCTAACCATTTGGATAAAGTTACAACGCTAGGTAATCGTTAAACTTGTTTCAGCCTTTTTTACGCGATTGGTTGTTTTGGCCATAAAAGAAAGTCGTGTAATGGGTTTACATTTTTTATTATTTGTTTATTTGAATCTGGTGGTTCTGCTGCTGATTTACTTTTACCAGATTCATCAATTATTACGCTTTTTCCAAATTCGCTAACATTACTAGATACGATTTCATTTTGCGTACTGCTAATATCTAAATACGATTCTTTATCGATTTCATTGTTCAATACATTATTATTGGCTTCTATTAAATTTATGGTTTGTTTGAGCTATCGTTAAATTTAAGTTTTTTCCAAAAATTAAATGATTCTCTGAAGTCAGTTTTACCTCCCCATTTTTTATTTCCAGTTTTTTCAAACTGTAACAATACTTCAGGTGCAACGTTGTTTCCAAATAAGTTCACACGCTATTATGGCTTGAAAGATACGTTTCATTATTATCAATTGTGGAATTCATTTTTACATGTTGAACTACTTTTTTATAATCAACATTGCTCGCATTAAATATTCCTGTCGACCTAAATCCTTAAATAATATTTTTTTTCATACTTGGATCCATAACAAAATTAGTCAACAACATTGGTACATTTTCTTTGCAAATTTAAATTGCCGACAAATGTTCTGCCTTTTTTTTTTCATTGGTCCGAAAACTGACACATTTAATGGTTGTAAGATGTGTGCAGCATTAGGAAACAACGAAATCAAATGAGTTCTTTCCGAAGAGCAATACATACTGAGCTCTTTAGACAGATGCGAGCGATGTCCATCCATGAACATTTATATAGGTAATTGTGTATTAATAGATTTCAAATATGGTACTAACACATTTGTGAAGTACTCATAAATGCATTCGGCGGTCATCCAGCCGCTGTCACTCACCAAACAACCAGTTCATTCTCTATTTCTTCTCCAAGATATGATTTAAAGCCAGAGTTTTGCCGTTTGGGTTGGCTTTTACCAGATAATTTGTCGCGTAAGGTACTTTCAGGAGCATTAAACTTTTTGCGGACACAAAATTTTTTCACCTTGATTTAAAGCTCTAAGTGCTGCATGCAGTTGTTCTTCTGAATACAAAAGCTTTTTTCGAATATTTTTTTCTTTTTTGAACCTTGCATCTTTCTAATCGAATTCATTTCACATAATAAATAAAGTATAAAAAACATATCAAATAAATACTCCCTAGGGTTAAATTACCTTAAATTGGTAATTGAGTTGAACTGAAATAGTTTTTAAGAGAGAAAACTTCACAAAATAGAGCACATCCGAAAAAATATTTTTATAAACGGTAAGTGGTAACGGTAAGTGGTAACGGTAAAACGGTAAGTGGTAACGGTAAAACGGTAAGTGGTAACGGTAACGGTAAAAAAATATTTTTATAAACGGTAACTATTATAATTTTCGTTCTCACCTATCGTGTAAAAGATTAAACAATGTTATACAAAAAAAACTACTATTTTTTGATAAAATTTAAAATATTCAATGTTTTTAAAACTATTTTAAACTTTTATCAAAAAAATTATATAAGTTTTGAGCCGTAAAAAAACTAGACAAACTTTTTTTCACTTTTAAAGATTTTCTTAAGAAAGCAATAAAAAATCATTTGCGGGTAAAATTAACATCTCAAATCTTTATAAAATACATCTTTTTTATAAATTATTTATTAGTAAAATAAGTTAGTTTTGTATAAAACAATACAAAAAAATTAAATTAAAAACAACATAAAAAATTTACTAATTTTTTCAAAAACCACGGTAGGTGCTTCTTCACGGTAGGGGGTGCCATGACCCTATATATATATATATATATTATATATATATATATATATATATATATATATATATATATATATATATATATATATATATATATATATATATATATATATATATATATATATATATATATATATATATATATATATATATATATATATATATACATATATATACATATATATACATATATATACATATATATATATATACATATATATATATATATATATATATATATATATATATATATATATATATATATATATATATATATATATATATATATATATATATGTATATATATATATATATATATATATATATATATATATATATATATATATATATATATATATATATATATATATATATATATATATATATATATATGTATATATATACATACATATATATATAACGGGTGGGGCGTAAAGAATGAGACAATTTTCATTTCAATTTTTAAGTAGATACTAAAAAAGTTATTTGTTCCCTTTATATATTGATTTAATAAAACAAATAAAACTCTTTAGTATTAAAAATGTTTATTTAAAATTAAGCCACCTTGATTTTGTTCAACAGCAAAAACTCGAGACCTGAAATTATTAATCGAATCTTGGATATTTTTCAAGGGTATTTCTTTAACAACTTCTTTTATTTTTTTAACAAATTCAATCTTGTTACTAACAGATTTCGATTTCAAACCTGGATGAAGGCCAGTGCCTTCGTTAGCAGCTTGTCTTGATTCAGCATAAATTCTGTTGTTTTGACGATTATATTGCCCATCTTGATTAAATATCTTCTCATCAAGTTAAAAACAGATTGCTTCTCAAGTTATTTCAGAAAGTATATGATGAAGGATCAAAAAGAGTTAAATATACTACAGTTGCAAAACTTTTACAAATATCACTGGCATCATAAAAAAATCAACCTAGAAAGATCAAGTTGATTAATTTATTAAAAGAATTCAATTAAGATTTTTCTTTGTCCAACAACAAACTGAGCTAGCTAAAGAACTAAGATAAAACAATTTTTTAAAGTAAACTATTTATTACTCATTTTAAGCAATATTCCTGATTTTAATTTTAGACAAACTTTATTTTAAATAGAATATTAATTAAAGAAAAAACTTGCATACAAGCAAACCTAAAAAACTCGTTTCTGAAAGACGTAAGAATATTTCTGAGGTAACAACATTTCTTACGTAACAATATTTCTGACGTTACAATATTTCTGACGTAACAATATTTCTATTTTCATAAATTGTTTTAAGATAAAGTAAAACACTCAATTGTAGCTAACTATAAACTTTGTCAAATATTGTGTGGTTTATCCTCCAAGTGCTATGGCTATATATAAGACAGGCGCAAAGAAAAGGTGGGATGGGGGAGGGGTGATTCCTTCTCAAAGCGGGACCTTTTTCTACCTTCAGTCGGCATATTAGAATTATTTTTAAAAATAAAATTAAGTCAGTAAATGGGACATAGACTATCCTTATTTTTAATAATTTTTAATTTCAAATTTTTTATTTTTAAAAGCTCGTAAAACTCGTAAAGCCCATCCCGACTTGACACCTACTCGCATCGGCCTTGGCTAAAAAATCTTGCCTTATATGCAAATGGAAAAGAGTGGAACTTTTTAAAGAGAAGAAGCTTAGATCTTTTGGTTTTTTAGGCTATCAATACAAAAGATATTCTCAAACACGTTTAAACCTTATGCTGAAGATTTTTGGAATTTTATTAATCATCCATTAATACTTGCAGAAAAAAGCAATTACTTAGTGATAGATTTCCTATTTTTAGCAGATTTGCACTTAATGAGGAGGAAGGGAAGCTGTTAATCAAAGAAGGAAATGCGGTGGTGATAATAAAGTTGCTAAAATTTTATTAACTCTCAATATTTGGAAAAAGCTCCTGAACAATGCTGTTTCAATGAGAATGTCTCCCAGAAAATACTAAAAAATTAATAAACGTACATGCATTCATATCTAAATATCTTAAAACCATTGGAAGAGGGACTTTTAGGTAGGAATTTTAAACAAGTTGGTTAAGTCTTGTTTTGGATAAAAAAAAACTACATTATGACTTTTAAACACATATTACAAACTTTGAGTATCACTACAGAACTATTACTCTAAACAAGCTGTTGAAGCAAGTTATTACTGATTTCATAATAAATCTTGGAACAGATTTCAAGTTTTAAAAATAACAGCTCTTTTTCTGAACATTTAAATAAAACTGTAATCATTTTTAACAGAAAAACCCTTGTAAATATTGCAAATACTCCCGAGAATATGTTTATATAAAAGTTGACTTAATTATAACTTTTTTATGTTAATTTCACAAAAATATATTAAACTTGTTCATAAACACTATCTCTACTGTGAGATACTGTTTATTAATAAATTTATAAACAATGACATTCCATATCATTATTTATAAAGATATTCCATGTCGTGAACATTAAATAATGTTATACATTAACTAATTTTCATGAAATGGGCTTGCATTTTACAAATGATATATTTATGGTAGTTATATTCAAGTGATATATCCAGTACTATGACCCCCTCGTTTCGAGTTTAGGCCTTAAATGACTAAAACTTTTAATTATTAAAAATTATTTTTTATAAACTTGTGTAGAATATAATAATAATACGTAAAAATATTTTCCATGTATTTTGGGCTAAAATTCCCGAACCTAAATAAGTGCTGTTTTTAGAGTCACAGTGGGACTTTAAAAAAGTAAACATTTTTGTAAACGGAATTTTTTTTGATTTCAGTGACATATCAAATCTAAATCTACTCATAGTAACGAATCCAACGGTATATCACAATGTCCAGGGTCAAATCAGAGAACTAAAAAGTGGTTAAGGGCATCTGTGCAATTTACATGTGTGGAAGCACATAGCGCAATAAACACAATTTGCAATAAACGCAATAAACACAAACTTTGTTTGTCTTTTTACTTTACTATTAGCAGTTTAAATTTAAAGTGTAAATTTTTAATTTTTTATGTTTAAAATTTAAAAGTTTAATTTAGAGAAATTTGGATGGCGTATGAGCCCATGACAAATAAAAGTTACTGGAAGGTTTGCGGAAACATGGATCCATTAAAATGTAGCAATATGTGGGTTCTGCACACCTCGCCAGAAAATCACGCAATTAAAAGTTACGAAAATTTTATAATGAACCCTCCGTCGGTATTTTTGGATAAATTTTCTACGCGCTACAAACGCTGGCTTGATGCCTTACAAAACTCTTGTGTTGTCAACTATAAAATTGAAAAAATTGAGCACAAAGGAATACTTGACATTAATATATGGAAGAAGCAAAGAACTGTATAAATTGAAATTCTACTAAAATTAATGATTAACCTGATCAATGCTATGAAAGTTTGAACGCGCAATGTACAGCAAATTAATCCAGCCATTTTTAAAAATATTTTTAATTGCAGTCTTTTTGTACAGAAATGTCTTTTTTATTTAGCTTTAATTTTTGGTCGAATTTATTTTTATTAAAGTTGTTTAATCTAAAAATTCGATTTTTCTTTACAAAAACATTTTCTTTGCAAACAGCTTCTTTTTTTTCTTTTTATAAAAAGTGTCTTGAAATTTTAGTCCATTAGAGAATAATTTCTTCTATAGAATGAAATTTGTTTAAAACACTTAGCTCTGTTGAACAGAAAATTAATGCTTCTTTAAAAATATGTTTTGAATGTTTTTAAACTTTTTCAAATATTTTTTTAGAAACTAATATTTTTTTATTCTATCGATAATATGTGGCAATGTACTGGTCTACTAAACAATGGTTGACAACAATTCTTCTCGTGCTACGTTTCTATGTTGATACTAAAGTATGTTCGTAAGTACAGTTAGGCCATTTTATGTTAATGTTACACAATCAAAATAAAGCAAAATATTAAATGCAAAAATATATTTTTACAACAACAACAAATTTTTTTTAGAAATCTTCTTACTTTTGATGATGTTCACAATGCCCTTCAAGCATCGAAGATTGTATATGACAAGAGCGTTGCATTAAAGTTGCCTATACCCTATACGAAGTTTAAGATAAAGCAGTTGTACCAGGTTAAAGATTGTTTACCGTGCTAAAGTGTGAAAACGGCAATAATTTATGTGGTTATCATTATTTTATTTTTTTATATGTTTTTTCACAAATGATCTTATAAATTTATAAGGTATTTTAAATAAAATTGGGGCCTCAATAAGTAATATATTTTCAAAAATATAAATAGGTCATAAGCTTATTACGTCATATGAAAGTTTTTTATGTTGATTACAAATATATTTATAAATTTTCAACTAACAACCGTAAATTAAAATTAAAAACGTTTAGATTGATAGTGACGATGATTCTATAGAAGATGGGTTAAAGGTTTTGGTCGCAGAAAAAGATGATGAGTTTACAACGCTTGTTGCTATTAAAGGACCTAACGGGTATGCATAACTTTAAACACGTAAACTTTATCAGCTTTTTTTTATGTGTACGGTAGATCAGGGTAATATGAGCACCTTGGTAATATGAGCACACTTAAAGAATTTTAAATGTAAGAAGTGAAGTTGAAATTGCTTTGTATTTTTTGAATCAACTTTATGTGGTGATAACAGGAATCAGTACAGTTAGCGTAAATTTATATGCAGTAATTAGCGGCTATCATCTAATTAAAACGCTATTAAATTTTTTGCGTTGTTAAAATGATATCATCACGCATGAATAAATCTGTGGCGCTAAAATTTGGTGCTAAAATAATAAAATTAATTTTTTCATAAAGAAAAATATATAAGCTAAAAATCCAATCTTGTTTGAAAAACAAAGCATAGAAACATTTAGTTTTGACTTTATTTAAAGATGTCATTTTTGTGTAATATGAGCATGCTCGAGTTACCCAGTGTTTTTCATTAAAATTACCAAGTTTAAAGTCCTAAAATAGATTAGATTAGATTAAAATTTATTAGAACAGTTATACATGTTCTAAAGGACACGCAGGTCCATAAAATATGAGGGACTCTGACAACGTGCCGTATAATCACACAACACATATGCGAGATATTTTACAAAACATACATTTATATTACAGTTATATAAAAGACAACAGTTATAAAACAAAATCTAGTTAGCCGGAACAGTATTTTTCAAAGTCGATAGAATTAATTTTAATTTTGAAGCTCTTGATATTTTTGGCGTTTACGACGTCAGATGGCAAGTTATTTCACGTATTAACAACCCTGAGTGAGAAAGAATATTTACGGACATCGAGTTTACATTTTAGTTTGCGTAATTTGATATTATGTCCTCGAGTGTAAATATAGTTGTTAATTAAAAAGAAACTTGATTTATTTAAGCAAATTAAATTGTTCAGAATTTTGTAACATGTAATCATATCTTGCTTAAGGCGACGAATTTCTAGCAGCTCCAAATCAAGAATTCTAAGTCTATCAAAATATGAAAAGTTATTTAGGTTAGTAGTTCTCTTGGTAAAACGTCTTTGTACTCTTTCCACTATTTTGTTCATTTCAGTGCGGTATGGCGACCAAACCGCAGAGCAATATTCTAAGATCGGTCTTATATTGGTAGTGTAGGCCTTTACGATAACACGTGGATTTCGACTTTTCAAACACTTAAGGATTAGATATCCTCGAATGTTTGATGCGCGGGCGATATTTTAAATATGACTATTGTAATTTAAGTAAGAATCCATGGCCACACCAAGATCTTTTGGGTTTGTAGACCAGGTTAAATTATGATCTCCTAATTGATAGTTGTAGTTTATATCTTTACAAAATAAAGTAGGCGCTATTCTATGAGTAAAGCACTTATTATTGGCTACTTTTAACTGCTATTTTTTTGACCAGAGATAAACTTTATAAATGGCAACAGCAATTTTGTGACTGTAATTGGCATCCTTAAATAAACTATATAGCTTGATATCGTCAGCATATAACGTTAGAGAGCAATTAAGATCTTTTACTATAGAGGGTAGATCATTAATATATAACAAGAATAACGTTGGACCCAAAACGCTACCCTGTGGAACTCCACTAAGGATGCTGGTCGGATTGGATAGTGAATTTCCAACCAGAACTCTTTGATATCTGTTGGAAAGAAATGCAGATATCCAATGAAGCAGCTTATCTATTATGCCGCACATTGCAAGTATTTTCAAAAGTTTTGATGAGGTACAGAGTCAAATGCTTTTTGAAAATCAATATACACCACGTCAGTAATTAAATTGCTGTCTAAAGCTTTATTCCAGTCATTAGTTGACTCTACAAGATTTGTGCACGTAGAATTTTTAGATAAAAAGCCGTGTTGATTAGGTGTTATTAGATTATTCATATTAAGATAATCAGCGATACATGAACTAACAAGACTTTCCATTATTCGACAGCTAGTACATGTGAAGGATATAGGTCTATAATTGTTAGCATCTGAAGTAGAACCTTTTTTAAAAATAGGCGAAACCGAAGCCACTGTTTTAGTAACGAGCTTGACGTAAAACTTGATTCGAATATATATGAGAGCGGAATACATATTATATGTGCTAACTGTTTTAAAAGTATATTTGGTATACCGTCAGGTCAAAATGATGTGCTAGGTTTTAGATTTCTGAGTTTTTGATGAACTATCTTTGCTGAAAAATTTACGCAATCCACCTTAATATGCTCATTAACAAAAGTATTTATTTTAGGCAAATTTCCGTCATCTACCGTAAAAACACTTCCAAAGTGTTTGTTAAACACTTCCGCGATTTCAACATTGCTTGTAGTAAAGTTGCTATTGGTTTTTAGAGGATATATTTTTTGGGGTTGTTTAGATTTTTATTTACGTAACTAAAAAACGTATTTAAAATATTTTCTTCGACCAGTTTTAGTTCCACATTTTTATGGTGTTTGGATATGGCTTTTTTACATTTTGATGCATACAGTTCTAATTGTCAGGTTGGTATTTTTTTACCTAATTTTTTTTTTTTTTTTTTTTTTTGAGCTAGTTTAAAGTGCTTAAATTACCAAGTGGTCTGGGTAATATGAGCACTTTTCCTACTTTTTTAAAACCTCTGTGTTTTTTTTTAGAAAAAATTTCAGGTGCCCAAATACCTAAGTGGATCATGAGTAGGAATCTTTAAAAGTTGTTTATTTGCTAATAAAATTTGGATCCAACATAATTGTCTTTGAAATTATTTCAATTTTCGCTTAAGGTGCTCATATTACCCTAATCTACCCAATATCATAAAGTATTCTTTATGTAATATCCTTTATGTAATAATACAGGCAAAGAGTACCATATTCTGCTGAACGTTAATATAAGTATCTCACATAATAATGACATACTACAATACACAAAATTGATCAGTTGGATATTGTATGGTATTTTCCAAAGTGTAAACCTTTACAAAGTATTTTTTTTTTAACATAACTATAAACATATAAATCTTTGTTTTATGCGTGAAAGTTCATTAAAAATGTTTGTTTTCTTGAACATATCATATCATCATTTAATTCCAAAGCATTAAAAAGTGTATTTTCTCGTCAGTCAATCAATCAGTGGTAAAAAATTTCAGCATTTCCATCAAATGAATCAGTTACATTTTTATAAGGATCTATGCTGTAATGACTTCTTCTTGAAATACCAATATTTATACTTGATTTTAAATTTTTTAATTCAGTTTATAGCAGCGTACCATTTATCTGAAGCAAGCTTAACTGCAATATGGATTAAATAATTTTAAAACCTAATAGGATAGAGAATAATCTTTGCTTTCTTTTATTCTTCACTGAAATGTTTATCAGTAATCTTGTCCTTGTATTTAGCGTTGAGGTGACGAGTGATATAAATTGTCCTTGTAATGTATATTGTTTCTTGCAAAACAAACATATAAAAATTCTTTCTTCCTTTTAGTTTGGATAAATTAAGTTACGTAGCCTAATATTTGAACTAAATTTGAGGTCTGTCTCCAATAAATTGTAACTTAATAGCAGCTAAAATCGCATTGAATTCATTCAAAAAGTCTGCGCCATAAAATGTCATTTAAAAAATATTTGATGCACTCTCAGACCAGTCACCCCATAAATTTCAAGTTACTTTATGAAATCTATAGAGGACAGCCCGCGTTTCCAGACTACTTAAATTTTATGACTATAGTTAAACACAACAATTTATGTTAAAATCAACAAAAAGAAACTTTTCACAACAGAACATAGAGCGAAGGCTTAATATTTTTCCCAGGTTATTATTTTTCTCAGGTTCTACTGAGTGCAGTTTTTAACAAAATGTTGCTATATGACATAAGCATGGGTTACACAGGACCGGCACGAGTAGGTGTCACGACTGACTAGTCGACATTTGCCGACTCACTGTCTAATTTTGACGACTAATTTGTCTAAAGGATCTACATTTGCTGACTAAATGAACGAAAAAATCATTGATGTGGAGGTGATAACAATTATAATAGTTAATTATTATATTTTTGACAATTATAATAGTTAATTATTATATTTTTCTTACATATAAAGTTAAATGTACTAAAAAAATCTTTTTTTTATTATTGTCAATATAAAAAAAATCTTTTCAACTTTAACTCAGATAAAACTGATCATTAAAAAAATAATAATAAAATGATAAATAAAATAGGAAATTCCCACAAATTCAAACATTTACAAAAATAAAATATAATGGCACAATATCTCATGTGAAAATTTGAGCACTCTTGGCGCAGTGATTAGTGTTCTGAATTAAAACCTTGAGATCCATGGTTCGATGCCGATAAGCGACATTTGTAAGGAAGGAGGCCTGTACTTCCTAGTCAAATGCTCTTGGTGCTTTGTGAAAGAACTGTACGACTTCTTAGTGCACAAGAAAAATATATTTCTATGAAATAAATCAACAACTATAACAAAAATTAAAGTTAAAACCTATATACAACAGTATATGTGCTAACTGCACAAAGTCATCAAAATCAACAAAAAAAAGAGTTGAGTTTATTGATTTTTTGATATACTAATAAGTTTTAGTTGCAAGTGCGAAAGACATCATAGTAGCAAGTACTAAAGACATAAGGATATATGTCCATTTTATGTAAACCTCGTTTTAATTCAGCCAAAGTGCAGTTTAAGACAAAGTGTTTTTTTTTTAATTCAAAATATAAGAAACAAAGTTCCAAATAAACAAAACATTAATGTAGCAACACTGCACAAAAGTACTGACTTCACAGAAGAATGAAAAAAAAACATAACCAGCAGTTTTGAAATATTATTATTCAATTGAGTTCATAAACTTTTTAAAAATCAAAGTTATTTTAGGAGTTTATAAATTTCGATTAGTTTTGTTTTGTTTCGTCGTTTTAAATTTAAGGTTAGGCTCAGAAAAATTAGCTTTATCAAAGTACATTCGAAAGTAAAAACTCAGTTTTACTTTTATTTTAGCTACAGTAGTTTTTAGATTTGTGTTGCAGATAAGATTATCTTGGCATAATTAATTTCTTCGCCCTGTCTACGTTAGTTTTTTGCGAAAAGTTAAATTTATTTCAAGAAAGTATAATGGTTATGAAAATATATAGCAACACTAAAAAATTGATTGTTTTTCATTTCTTGTCATAAAATTTGTTGCTTGCATTTTTAAACTCTGCTTCTCTTTTTTATGGTTACATTATTTATGCAACAACCTGTATACTGTGGTTGCAATTCGTTTAGACCAGATGCATTAAAGTATAATGTTTATCAAAAGCTTCAACGATTTGATGGGGTTAAAGTGAAATTCAAAAACAATGAAACCTCTGTCAATGCCTTATTTTGGAAAGCCTTTGAGATGATTAAGAATAATATTGCACCAAAAATGCAAGATCAGTCGCGAAAATACATTTTGACTGGTCATTCTATTGGTGGGGCCATTGCTTCAATTCTTGCCCTGTACCTCAAAAGTAATGTAAGTATTTGTATAGTATAAAAATACAAACTATAATATTTTTGCTTTTTATTCAACAATTCTATTTTGTGTAAATAATGTTATTTTGTTTTAGTAATTTTGTTTACTTTTATTTTTTGACCTTTTTAAAAACCAAAAACCAACAAATTATTTAAAAAAAGGGGGAAAAATCTTTGATTTTAATAAAAATTTAAAAAAGTAGATTTTTTTAATTTGATTTTTTAATTTAATCAAATTTGAGTGTACATTCGTCGACTTACTATCTAAAGAAAGGCACCGTGGAGTGCAAATGCATCACCAAAGGGTTTTGGCTGGGACAGGCATTCATTTCATTTAAAATTACTTCTCAAAGTTTATTTTATAAAGAGGGACGTTATTTTTTTTTTTTTTGTTTTATTCTTTTTATTACATTTTAAATGAGCATTTCATTGCAATATTTAAAATACAAATATATAATAATAAAAAGTATATATATATATATATATATATATATATATATATATATATATATATATATATATATATATATATATATATATACATATATATATATATATATATATATATATATATATATATATATATATATATATATACATATATATATATAATGGTCGTTGTTAAATAATAAAAGAACGCGGGAACTCGTAGAAGACCATTCGGTCTTTTCGTCAAGTAACGCTTAGAAATGATCGTGTTAAAATTTATAAGATATTTACAAGATAAAAAATAAGTTAACGAAGTAAGACACTTAAAATATTCCGTTACAAATACAAGATACATTATTACATATTACAATTGTTAATGATACATAATTTTATTAAAATATTTTTTTAGTGATCTTCCTTTTTACCCTCTATTTAACCTATTTATCCTCAGTAAAAATTTTTTTAACTATTTTAGACCATAAGAATGGTCCGCGATGATCAATACAGAGTTTAAAAAGATTTGTTTGAAAAATGGGCTGCTTAATAAAGTTATCATTGCGTAAAATGTATTTATTTTTATCTTTTGATGAATACAAATTATGGAAAGAAATAGGGGATGAATTGGTTTTACATTTAAGCATAAAACAAAGATTATTTAAAATTTTAAGCTAATATATATTAAAAACTTTCAGTTCAAATAATAGAGGTTTGGGATGAGTATAACGGTCTTTAAAGTATATAAGACGTGCTACATGCTTCTGCTGACAAAAAAGAGGTTTAAGTTTATTTTTCTTTGTACTATATAAGCAATATTTGTATATTTTATGTGATAATGAATAAATGAGTGATGTAATTGTACTATATAAATGAATAAATGAGTGATATAATTTAGATTAAATATTGCTTTTAAAAACATAACTAATAATAATGTATTATTAGTTTTTATTATTTTTGATTAAAAAAAAGTTTATTTGAAGTTTTGTCTCTTGCATGCAAAATATAATTAGTTTAAAATGACTTTTCAGTTTGTCTAATCGCATGCGCGTGCAAATAAACTATAAAAAGTTGATCATAAGTTTTTAGTAAGTCTATTCGAATAACCTAACCTATAAACTAACGAATAAACTAACCCAATAAAAAATGATTGCCATCTAAATTTCGAACAATTCCTAATATTTATCTTTATTTCAATCAATTCTTAAGGATTTTATTCAAATGACCATCTTATAGAGTTAAGTTCCATAGGAGTTGAAAATATCTACGTAGCTACATATCAGTGTCTAGTATTTAAAATTTATTTTGGTTTTTACCTTATCAATTTGCAATTGATTTAACGTAGATTTAGATTTTTAGTATCACATTTATCTGCAATCCTTTTTGCATTGAATGATTGCAAAATGTTTGTTTTCTTTTTCCAATTTTTAAAAAAAAATTCATTTTAGCATTTATTTTACTTTTATAAAAATGGTATGTATTTTATCTTTTTAACTTGATTATAAAATAATGTTATGAGAATGTACACAATAATATTATAAGATAGTATCTTGCACAAATCATTTATTATATAGGCATAAGATTTATTTGATGTAATCATACTAATGAATGGCGAAAAAATAACACCAACAACATTAACGACGACAAAAAATAATTTAATATGCTCTAAACATTTGGTACTTATTTAAGTGTTTCATGTTACCTAATATTTAGCTCATTCCATGAAATTTAGTTTTTAATAAGCATTAACATTCTAACGAGTGTTACCTTAAACTTAAACCTAAAAAAAGAAAAAAATGAAACTTTCAGCAATATTATGCAGTAGTGATGCTATTTAAAGTTAATTTTTTTATTTGTAGGAAGGGCGGATGTGGGAGAATCCAGAAAGTTGTTTGATTACTTTTGGGCAACCTCGAGTCGGCGATATTCGTTACGCAATATTGCACGATAAACTTATAGATCCATTTAGAAAGTTTAGATTTGTTAACGATTTAGATCCTGCTCCGCACATTCCTTTTTGGCCTGAAGCTGTGCACCACTCAAGGTTAAAAAACAACCTCTTCATTTAACTTTGAATGTCAAAAAAATTAATATCTTTTTATTTTAGACAATATTTATAATTTTCCGAGCAATTTCGATTCGACCGACATAAACAAACTTTTTTTTTTTTAGAGAAATATGGATGACATCTGCAATCATGAGCAAAGAGAAATACTGGAAAATATGCGGAGTGATGGAGCCACTACGAGGAAGCAACATGTGGGTACAAAACCCTCAAGTTAACGACCACGATATCAGAGCATACAGAGACTTTATTGTTCACCCTCCATCTGTTTACCTAGATACATTTTACGGACGCCACACAAAATGGATAGATGCTCTAGAAAACTCATGTTCAGGAAACACGACAAAAAACTTGTCAAATGATGACCTTATACCTCAATCCTTTTGATTTCGGAACCATTTTGTACGCTTTTAATTTTTTAAATGAATAAAGCATTTGTTAAAAAACCTTTTTTCACTAACTATAAATATTGTTTGATATAATAAATTTTCAAATATAAATGAATTTTAAAAATAAACATAAATACAGTTATAATGCAACTTTTATACTTCTGATTTTTTTTACAATTTTCTTTATGAAGTTAAATGGTTTTAAAAATATATAATCAGTAGTAATATGCAAAAAATTGTTTTTCTTTGTTTAATTTAATTTGATTTTAATTCACTTAAAAGACTCATAAACTCTTTTACCCAATAAACTGATAACAGTCTTTACACTTATTTAAAGGTATTTAGTTTCAAATAACATGAAAAATCATGTTCAGGAAACACGACAATAAATTGCACAAATGAAGACTTTATACCTCAATCGCTTTGATTTCGGAACCATTTTGTACGCTTTTAATATTTTAAATGAACAAATTATTTGTTATAAATACACTTAAAACAATTAGTTTTATAAATATATCTTGATAAAATATGAAAAACTCAAGTACCCTCTGCCCCCTTGTACGCATTTATATGGTTTTAACAATTCCCCCCCCCCCTCCTCTGTGCGTACGCATAATTTAACACCCGTTCCTCTCCATCTTCTTCAACGCATAAATTTTTAAAAAAGCTTAAAGCAAAGAAAACTTTTATATCTTTATAACAAGATATAATATTGATTATTTAAAGTCGTGGTTTTCAATGCTTTTGTTTAAAAACAATATCAACTATTTAGTTAGTTATAAATATCAGATTTAACTGTATATAAAATTTAAAAAAGTTATAAAATGTTAAGTTTAAATAATTTTATATTATTGGTATTTGTATAGTTATTATAAATAAAAGTTATCACAATGAAATTTGTTTTAATAAATCAGTTGAATAGATAAAACAAATAAAATTACGCTAACACTTGGGTAGTATTGCATAATGTGACCAACATTAATCAAGATCGCGCAAGTATTGCACTAATATTGTTTGCTACTAGGGGCTGATGATTGTTGGTAACCTGGTGCTGATGGTTAAAGATCAACTTTTGAGTAAAAATTCCAGCTACTTTAATGTATTTATATTAAAGTGCAATTATATATTTAAATGGTCGCGATTTTAAGTTGAAATAAATTTTTTTGACTAAAAATAAAGATCAAACTTTATTTTTAGTCGAAAATTGAGATCAATGTGATATTTTTTTGATATCATTAGTTTCAAATGGTTTGTTATCAAGTAATAATATGATCTCAGGGTAAGGTAGCAACCCCAATTTGATTTTTTTAATTGTGGTCGTGACATCGGCATGATTTCATAACGATATCATTCCTCGATATCAAACCTAAAAAACTATTGATACCACAATTACTTCACATTGATTTCAATCTTTGGCTGCAAAATCCAAATATTTTAATATCACGTTAATCTCATGTTTTGGCTGTAGTAGCGTAGTGAAGGGCCTATAGGGCCCGCAGCCGCGGGAGGTCCCAGAGATATTATTCTTAATTATTATTATTATTATTGGGAGGTCCCACAGTTATTAGAGGCCCAAGGCAAGTTTTTCAATTTTTTTTTTAAAAGTTGTCATTCTTAAAAATAATATGGTTGTTTATAAACATTTGCAATTTTTGTTACTATTATATAGCTAAGAAATACAAACTCTTTGCTTGGCTATTTTTTTTAGCTTAAAAATAATCTTGACGAATACTTTAAATAATTGTGAGCTTTTTATTTATTTATATCTAAAAAATTAAAACAAACTGTATTAACTCATAAATACACAATTTAGTTAAGTGGCAGGTATGATGTCCTAATTTTATTAGGACATGATTATTGATCAATTTAATTAGGACAATAAAATTATTTTATTAGAACAGGATCAAACCATATGTTGAACTTATTATTTACCTACAGTAGTAATTCTATTTTAAAATTGTTTCCTAATTCTATATTAGGTAATTGATACTAAAGGCCGCTTTAGTATCAATTAAGGAATTTTAGTTTCAAAACCGTTTCTCGAAAGTGAAGTTTAAAATCATTTCACGAAAGTTACAGCAAAGGTAATTACGATTCAATATCAAACTTTATTGCATCAATTAACTGGAACTTTTTATTTCTCCATAAAACCGCGGATCAAATGTTTAAATTTATTAATTTCTAACAACTGTACTGTTTGCAAATATTTTATCCCCAAGTTTAATAAAACAAAAAAAAGTATTATCCTTGAGAAAAACCCCTATCATGTATATCAAATGAAAATGTATCCTATAAAGAATTTAACCAAGCTTTGACTGAACTAAAGCAAAATAAGTCATGCGGATATGAAGATATTACTAGCAATGTAGCAATGCACATCATTAAACGTATTAGAAAACCCTTATTTCATCTAAAATTAACTTCGTTTGAACACAGTACTTTTCCTGATTTGTTAGAAGTTACTAAAGTCAATCCTGTTTATAAAAATGGAGATTATAATAATCTAACAATCGTCCGATTTCCCTCCCACCAGTGTTCTCTAAAGTTTATGAAAAAGTAATCTACAATCGAATTTTTAATTACTTGAAGTTAAACAAACTTTTATATGAAAATCAATTTACTTTTCAAAAAAGTTGTTCAACAGAGCATGCTATTATTGAATTTACTAATAAAATATTTCAATTTTTTGATAAAGGAGATCATGTACTGGGAGTATTTAAAGACCTTTCAAAGGCATTTGATACAGTTGATCACAACTTCTTACTATCAAAGTTAAAACATTATGGGATCAAAGGAATAATGCATAAATGGGTAAAAAACACTCTGAGTAACAGAAAGTAGCTTTTAATAAACAAAGAGTCAAGTGTTCTTGATATTGAGTGTGGGGTCTCTCAAGGCTTAGGTCTCTCAGTCCTAGGACCGTTATTGTTTTTAATTTACATCAATTATATGCATAATGCATCATCTATAGGATCTTCACTAATAAATGCTGATGACACAACTTTGTTTTATAATCATAGTAATTTAAAATCGATGTTCGGTACAATGAATACTGAACTTGAAAACTTTAATTAATGGTTTAGAGCAAATAAACTATCCTTAAACTGCGAAAAAACTAACTACATCTTATGTCATAAAACAGGTCAATCAATGTCTCTAGCGTTAAAAATTCCAGAGTTGCTCATTAACAACATAACAATAAAACGGGAAAAATAAGCAAAGTTTCTTGGTGTTCAAATTGATAAAAAATTATCATGGAGAAATCATATTGGACGCATTGAATCAAAAACATCATCTGCAATAGGTATTTTATAAAAATGTTGCCCGTTTCTTGATTTCTGTTCAAGAAAAAAACTTGGCTTGCAAAACCATGCGTGTAAAGCAATTCATTATCTAAGTAGAATGGACAATCATTCTATTGCGATGATAAATATGAAAGTCTTAAACTTGGGAAAACTTTTGGGAAAATTTATACTAAATTCTTATTTTTATGTTCAAATATAAAAATAATATGCAACCAAATTCTTTTTTAGACTTATTTTCGTCATCATTTTCTCAAAGTTATAATCTGCGATCAAATAGCTTCCACAACCATTATATTAAAAAAAGCTAAAACCCAGGGTTCTGAATTTTCAATTATGCTACAAGGCCCTAAAACGTGGAAAACTTGAAAAATCAAAAAGACTTAAATGGAATATAGTCGTTTAAACGGCAAGCAAAGCTGAACATTCCTGGTTTGTTAAGTTGATTGCAATAAATAAAAAAAATATAAAAAGTAAAAAAATAAAATAAATAAAAATATAGTAATAGTAGAAATAGTAATTACAAAGCTAATTACAAAAAAGTTTACTTAAATTAACTTTTTACATAGACATAGATATACCCAAATGGTGCTGTTTAAGGAAATCTGCGAAAAGATTTTTTTTTTACCTTTATACCCAAAAATGCTGAATCTTCTTTGATTTCATTTTTTTAGGTATTAAAGTTTAGAAAAATAAATATATATAATAGTTATTATACCAAAATTTATATTAAAGTTTGCAATATTATATTAATCTATCAATATTATATTAATGTATTTTTATCAATCTGATTCGTAATAATTTTGTATATATAATTTCTTTTTTCCACGATTGTAAATGTATATTTATATGGTATACCTGGAGAAGAAAAAAAAATTGTTAAAAAAAAAAAAAATGCAGTGTCTATTTGCGTTTCTTATTAAGAAACTGATAAAACTTTGGTTGAGTCTATTCAACGCAAAGCAATAAAATGAACTTCCAGCTTAAGACGTCTTTAATACTGCGAAAGTCTAAGAAGATAAAATCTACCATAATTGACTTAGTGCTTTCGTTGGTGTTGCAATAAGCTTAAGACTAAGAGAAATTTTCCGCACATTTTTCCCGCATTTTACACATTGAAAATTTCCGCATTTTTTGCAGTTTATCCGTGTCCACAATAACGTAATATGATATAAATTGCTAATTTAAAAATATAACAGCAGCACTTATTTTATATTTGACATTACCCATTAGCGTAAAAGATCCTTAAGCAGATTAAAACCTATTAACGGACAAAAATGGCGCAAATTATTTGTTGTGCACTAGACCTAATAGCTACTGAAGCAGAATTAATTGCTCAATTAAATTTAAAAGGTGTTATAGACCAATTTCCAGCTAAAAAGACAAGAAAAAAACTTTAACTAGATTTTCTACTTACAAGACCTGCGTAGCGTAACATACTGGTTTCTATTTAGTTAAATCAAAATTTTATTTAAAAATAAGGTTTTTGTTTTCATGAAAAGTAAAGAAAGGAGGAGGGGGGCAGAGAAGTAATTTAGGTGCCTGGATTAAAATTTTGCGTGGAGGTCTATTTTTTGTCGCTACGCTACTGGTTGGCTGAGTATATTAAAAGTGAAGTTACGGTACTCTCAGAAGAAAAGAAAATTTATATTTGAATGGGGAAAACTGTCCATGCCGAATTTTATTAATTATACATTTATATTTAATAAAAAAAAACCATTTTGCTTAAAAATACAGAGTAGAGAATAAATATGAAAATGAAAACTTTAATATTCCTGAACCGCAACATTATACAAACTTTCAGATTTTCCAAATTTTTGTAAGCAAAAAAAGGTCACATTTTCATGACATCTTTTTTTCTTTCGGATTTGAATGACTCTTTAAGAGTCAGCGTGGAAAATAAGAAATCGACGGCGAACGGTCAATATGACCGGCTAAAACATGGAAATGACGGTCAATTATTTTTTTGGACGGTCAAAATTTTATTTTTATTTTTGTTTAAATTTTCATCCAAGTAATAGTTCTTATTAATTGAAACTAACCACAGAAAATATGGGGTCGTTCATTTTTAATGCTCAAATATTAACGAACTCTTTTTTTTTTAAATAATTTTAAATAAAATCAATGTATTTTTTGAGTTAAAACTTTAAACTTGCAAATGACGTTTAATTTACCTACTAATGCTAATTTGTTTAAAATTATACTCGCGCGCAAAGATTATTTGGACATTATCAAACTCCTTTTTTTAATTGAATAAATTGATTAACACCTAAGCATGGATTTATAACTGACTTATGACTAAAAAACTAGTCCGTGCGTCTTCCAGAGACAAACAACTTCTTTCGCGGTGACAGTAATTGTGATTTGGAAAATAGTCGTGCTCGATGACCGTAACACTAACCCTTACGGGCTAGGCCCAATATAATTTAAAAACTTTGACATATATATAATTCTGACATATATAAAATTCGCCGAACGGTCACACACGAGCAGTGAACGCCTGAGGGAAGAAATGAATAAACATTAGAATAAAGGAGAATTTTTTTCAAACAAAGCATATTTTGACAGTTGCCAAGACAAATTAATTAAAAATCATATTTTAAATATTCCTCTATTAATCTTTATTTTTTTCTTGACAACTGTCAAAATATGCTTTGTATACAATATACCCTGTTAAAGTCTTCTTTACTTGGATGTAATTGAAACATTAATTGGACATTATCAAACTCCTTTTTTAATTCAATTAAAAAAAGGAGTTTGATAATGTCCAATTAATCAAACGTTAAATTTTTTTTTTTAATATCAAAACAAATTTTATACAATATTAAAAAAAAAAAATTGAATACAATACACAACAATAAAAAATAAATTGTTTTAAGAATGCTATTAAAAATGAAAGCTTCGTTTGTTTCTTTTTATTCGCCTTCATTGAGACGGGTTGTCTGACGTTTCTATAACCATATTCTATTCAATAATAGAGATATAATAAATTAGTTAACGCACAATGGATAATTTAAAACCTATTTTAAAATAATTCATTTATTGCCACGGCTTCTCATCGGCGGAATAAAGCTACGATAAAAATAAATGAAAAATTAAATGTAAAAAAAAAAAAAAAAAAAAAGAAAATGTTCTCAGTTACATACAAAAATTTTAAGTGATAATTTTATATCTCTAATATTAATAAGCAGATATATAAATATTTTTTATCTCTGCCCATTCGAAAAACCGTAAAAATCAGTTATTTATAACTTTATTAACACTCGCGCGTAAATTTTTTACTATTTAAACTTTATACTTAATACTAAAAAGATAATTGTTTTACCAAACACAGGGGCGTGTACAGAAAATTTTTGGGGTAAGTCCAAAAAAATAGTATGCTTCCTTACCCTCCTTTTTTATTTAGATTTCGACCCCACTAAGCCTATTTTATAAAAATGTTCCAATAATTCTTTATATGACTTATAACACCACTAAAATGGTCAATAAAACGTGGCAGCGAAAAATATGATTTTCGCAAATAAAATTTTTTATTTTTTTTGAAAATACTCAGTTGACGTAATGTGTAATATATACAGGTTATAATTTTTTAAATACAAGATTTCATTCACATTTACGTAAATGAAATCTACCTATCTTCAAACACGTTTTATATTGTACTTTTTACTGATGACAGTAATCATTATTATACCCATTTCAATATAAAAACAATTTTCTTACCAGTAAATCGTGTGCTTGAAAACTTTATTGACTGGTTTAAATCAAACAAACTCTCTTTGAATATTAGTAAATCTAAGTACAGTTTATTTCATCACCAATCTAAATCCGATGACTTACCTCTGCAACTTCCTCAGCTAATAACAAATAACAATATAGTAAACAGAGTTTCGTCACTCAAATTCTTTGGAATAATATTTGATGAACATCTTAATTGGAAAAATCATATTACGCTATTTGAAAACAAAATTTTTAAAACTATAGGCATTATGCATAAAACAAAACACCTACTAAATAAAAAATGTTTAATAGATTTATATTATTCTTTTATCCATAGCTACATAAGTTATTATAATATTGCTTTGGCAAGTACTTGCCCTTTCGCATTGAAAAATATATATATCAAACTAAAACAAGCTAGTAGAATTATATGTAATGTCCATAAATACGCCCACGCCAAGCCGTTACTCCGGGAAATTAAATTAATTAAATTCTTAATGTCTAGGAGTTAAACGTGTTCGAAAACTTGTTATTCATGTTTAAATATCAAAAAGACATGCTTACAAAATACATTAATAACCGATTTCTAAAAGTTAATCATAAATACTTAACGAGGTGCTCTATCAATAATTTTAATTTACCTAAGTCAACTCTTAAAATATCTGATTACTCAATTTCATGGAGAGGACCTCGTCTGTGGAACATAGTTCTTAATGAAAATATGAAAAGTATAACTTCATTAAATTGTTTTAAAAATATAGTTAAACAGTATTTACTTGAATTAACAGACACAAACATGTTTTTGTATTTTTAAGTGAAAAAAAAAAAGAAAAAAAAAATCGAGTAATATTTCTTACTGTATCTATTTATTTAATTTTTTGCAATTTATTTTTTCTTGATGTAATTATGTATCAACTTGTTTTATATAACGAGTATTTGTAAATTTATATAATGAGAAATTTGTTAAAAATACTTTACGCTTACTATAGGGGCTTGGTGACAAGACTTCTGTCTTCTACTTGCTCCTGTCGTTATTAATTTTTATTTAAACTTTATTGATGAAAATTGTTTAACAAGAACGTTGTAAAATGTTTATAAATGACGAATGTTTCTAATCAAGGTACAAAAGACTTTTATTATTAACTACCTGGGAACAAACCTGTTAACAATTTCATGACTGACAAAGACCTTTACATCCTAACACTATCTGGCAAAAAATTTTGGAAAATTATACTGTGTAAATTTTTTAATATAATTTTGTAAATAACTTTTAATAATAAATAAATTTTATAAATACTGCCCAAGAGTGAAAAAACTTATTATAATAACTGTAGAATGCCGAATAATGTTTTTACAAAGTCTGGCTATGAAAATTGTTGTTCAACAAAAGTTAGATTAGACATTTTTCCAAATTGTACTTTTATTATATTAGACTTATAGTTAAAACACGATTCAGAAGAATTTATAACAAACTTGTTAAAAACTTGTTATTAAAGCAGTATTGTTAAATTGAAGCTCAATTTCGAAATTTTGCCAGTTAAGTGAAATTGAACCAAATTTCCCACAAGTTAATAAAGCTTTTGGTTTGGCAATACTAAATAAGCCTAATCAAGTCTTTGGAAAAGAATTTGGTTAGTCTAAAAATTATGTAGTCTTTCCAACTAGTATAATAAGAACAATGAATTTCCGCAACCGTTTTTGAAGAAATTAAAGATTAAAGCGAAGAAACTAAAAAACTGATGCCACTTAACACTTTAAAGTTATATTATTGAACATTGTGTTAAACTCAATACTCTGATGGTCTAGCAAAGAAACAGTGATAACCAATTTAAAATAATTGGAAATCTTTAGGTTTGTTCTTAGCATATTTAAAGGTGTTGATCAGCAATATTTTCAAGTGGAGACAACGTCTTTTAATGCTTAAATAAGATTCAAACTATAAAAAATATCATTATTGCTTACTTTCACAATCGTGTAGTTAAGAGTAATTAAGAAGCAAAAACATTTCTTGTTGTGCACAGTGCAACAATAAAATCAAATCTTCTTATTAACAATCAAATTAACAAATCAAATCTCCTTATTAAGGAAAGAAGCAGTAGAAGAGGTTCAACGATTGATATTATTGATATTATGTACTACATTTATTCATAATATCCAAACAAAAATTGATAGTAGCTTTTATAAAAGCATTGTGTAGAAATGCTTCATTATCCAAGAACACTAAGAAGCAAAGACACGATTTTATCGATGGAATTTTAAACAGCTTCTTCTTGTATTAAGTTTCTGTCTTTCTTTCTTGTATCCAAAGGATATTATGATAAAAAAAAACTATACACCATTAATACAATAAAACACCGTTAATATAATATTTGGTTGCCTAACTTTAAAGGAATTAATATTTTACTCCCATATTTCTCTCCAACGGAATAACTTCAATTTGTATTTTCTTTGGAGAGCTATGTAAACTTGCGAGTTATGCGACATTTTAAACTAAGGGTTTAATAAAAAACAGATTATACCGGGTGAAATTTGATAGGTAGTCCGAATTTAATTTTCATTATTTAAACTTTTTCTTTCCTTATTTATAACTCAAAATGCAAGTTATGAAAAAGATACGCAGTCTTATGTAATAAAACTGGGATGTCCATTTATATATTTTAATGTATACTTGTTGTTACTAACTAATTTTGCCTCCTGATAATAGTTAAACAATGAAACTTGATAGAAATTATACTCATGGTGAATGTAAAGTGGAAAGTCCATAATTTGTCCAAACTAAAATAATCATTTTCATTTTTTTACTAATAAAAATAAAATATTTAGATATTAAAGTTTTATATAACGAAATAAAAAAAGGTATGTCAATGTAATTAAGTTATGCAACTCAAAAGTTAGTGTAACCTTCAAAATATTTAACTTGTTTTTTTAAATAATCGCAAAATTATGAAACCGGAATACTATTATGTATTCCAGTTTAAAATTTCTTTCCAACCGTTTCAGATAATTAACCGTGCATAAATTGTTTAGTTGTGGTTTGTGTAGTTGCAGTGCTGTAGTTTGGTTTTATTTGTTATATATTTAGTGAAACTTTTTTCTTTTTTTTCCAACAATATATTCAAGTTAAAAAAATTTTATATGATTTTTTTGGGTACGTCCAACGTCATAGCAGACATCTTCTAGACACTAATTATAATGTTGCATAAAACAAGATTTTACTAAACATATATATATATATATATATATATATATATATATATATATATATATATATATATATATAAATATATATATATATACATATATATATATATGAAAAGGGATCCCTAAATATTGTTTATTCGCAAAAATTTTGGATCCAGCTTAATTATTTTTGAAATTATTCCAATTTTTGCTTAAGGTGCTCATAATACCCTAATCTACCCTTTATATATATATATATATATATATATATATATATATATATATATATATATATATATATATATATAATTAAATATATATATAGATTTAATTAAAATCGCCGCGTAAAAGAACTTAAGATTTCCGACTTCTTTTTTAAAATAAATTTAGCGAACGTCCTATTTTTTTTAAATAAATTTCAACGTTGCGTAATGGGCGATCCCTTATTTAAAATTTATATGATTTTATGAAATTTTATTGTAAGCATTTTGCAAATTACATTATGACTATTTTTAAAATCTTATTTAAAACTCTAAATTTTTTTCAACCGGTCAAACATGACCGGCAAGAATTCATTTTGGGAGGTCAAAAATGCAACTTTTGTCATTTCAGGTAGTTGACCTTTGACCGGCCGTTATTTTTCACGCTGAAAAGAGTTATAATTTCCACCCCCCATCCTCCTAGTAACTAGTTAAATAACTCGGACGTATTAGTAATGAAGCAGAGGTAAGATTATCTGAAGTCAGTGTTTATAAGAATTTGTAGATACTACTAACAAAAAAACTTATGGTTGCTAAGATCGTAGTTAATCGTTGAAATCTTACCTTAGTAAAGATCGACAAATTTCTCCTTTTTTATGAAGTAACCAATTCATGATCTGCATAGTGGGGTAAGCTGGTTTTTTTTCTCGCTTCAGATAGGACACTTTTAGACATTTTGCAAACAACAAATTAAAGTATGTTTATGGTTATGTCAAATCAAAACGGTTTGCGAAAATTCGTGGCGAACTTCTTATTTTTGTGTATGCGGTTATTAAAGTGTTTCCAGAAAAACTTGCGGTCTTATCACAGAGCACCGTGGAAGAACATTTAACTAGGAAGTTCACTCCTCTTTTCTTGCCAATGTTGCTTATTGGGCTAGAGCGGGCGTCGAACTTCAAACCTCTAGGTTCTGAGCCAGAACTCTAACCACTGCCACTCAATTTAGACTCGATTAGAGTTTAGGCAACTATACTCGCTTAGAGTGTGGATACCTCAAAAAGTTCCCCATTCCCTAAATATGAGGGTAATAAGCTCTTAAAATATTTTTTAAACTTATTTATACTAAATTTATTTTTATCGACAGATTCATCTTATAATCTTTTAACTTTCAAAAGTCATGATCATGAAAAATTTACAATGCAACCGCATTAAACGCATTTTGCAAAAGTTTTTATTTTTTATTTATAAGCACGCATGATTTAATGATTATCAAATAGTAAATTGATTGAGACAAATATACATAAAAAAACAATATAAATAATTCTAAACAATCAACATATAAATTTAAATATCAATTATGATGCTTGTTGAATAACTAAACAAGTTCTATTTATATTGCTTGTTGATTGACTAAACGGGTTCTTTTAAGTCTCCGCCAATTCCCAGAATCATAATTCATCTCAAAGAGCATTTCAACTAATTTTTGTGGACCTTCTATTTGGTTATCATCTTTTTCTATATTTTCGCTAAGCTTTATTGTGATGACTGGACCTTGCTGCGGGAAAGGGTTTTCTATGAAGATTAAAAATAACTTTGAGATAAAAATATAAATATAAAAAAGGTTTGCGTGGTGTATATATATAAATATAAACACGCACACACATACATATATAATATATATATATATTTATTTAATGTTATGGGGTTTAATTATTTATTTATGGGAAGTTATGGGGTTGAGGGGAGTTTGGGGAGGTTGTGGAGTAGTCAAAAAAGAAACTATACATTTTTTTTGTGTGTGTGTAAAATAAAATATCTTATTGTGAAGTTTTTCAGTTTGGTAAAAGAATTGAAATTATATATAACATAACACATAATATATAAACTATAACACAATTGCTTATTAAGAAAAGTCAGCTTGGAACAGCCCTGTATGAAATAAAAATCACAAGCATTGTGTAAACAAAAGAAAAAAAAATTAATGAAACACATAACCGAACATTTAATTAAAGGTATATTTAATGCTAATAAATTGAATGCAATGGATTAGATAAAACTTTAAGAGAGTAAACAATAAACTAGGTAGTAGTTACATTGATACATATTATTAAATGAACAAACAAAAATTTAAGATTGGAAAGTTAAATTGAAAAGATATAAAAATTTTAAGATTTTTACTCAACTAAATCGACTTTGAGTCGGCTAGTAGAAAGTCTATAGTCAATTAAATCGACTATTAGATTTCTCAAAGTTGAACTTCGACTTTCGACTAGTCAACTTTTAGTTCTCTTAGTTGAAGTCAATAACGACACTAGTTTAGATACTTACAATAACGGAGATAATAAGATGTCTTTAACTAAATTTAAAAAGTCTGATATTGTTCCTATTTTTATTCAAAAAAGTATTGAGAAAAAAATTTAACTGAATTACGATTTGTAATAGGTATGGATGCGCTGAGTGCAAAATTTCTGTTGTAAATAACAGTTAGTGAAGCATTGATGGTTATTCAATTTCTAAGGAATGTATTTTAAGGCATAAACAATTAAGAACAAGTTGAGATAAGATTAAGTTAAGATTTCCGATAGCTTCACACCATGCCAGATTTATGTCACATGGAGTTTGTTATTAACATACGATCTTCTACAGCCACAAATCTGTAGTTTGCGTCCTAATATAATATCATTGCAATAACGAAAGCTGATTCATGAAATATGTGCTGAAGACACTTTAAAAAAAATAAAAAACACAGTTGGTATTTAAATGAATGATTTGTGGTTATGTACCTAGCTGTTAAATGTTTATCTGTAAATTAATTACATAAATTAGCTCTTGAATTAGCTCATATATTAACTACATAATAAATTGACAACAAAGATAAAAATAAAAATTTTATTACAAATTTGTTTCATCTGTTTTCAACAAATTTTTCTAGCGTTACTAGTGCAACATTTAAAAATGTTTAATCGTAATAGTTATAAGCAAATTTGACGAATAAGTCTAACACGCAACACGTAAAATGATAATCCTAAAACAATCGAGTAAAAAACAAACCTTCCGCACCAATCGAAATTTAACAATTTACCTCAATCAAACAAATTTTTTATCAGAGAAACACTCATAAGGCCCTAATTACAAACAATCTGGTCATTGGTACAAGACTTGATAGCCACATGAAAAATGCCATCAAACTTGATAGCCACTTGAAAAACGCCAATAAACCCGTATTGTAAAGAAACTTATTGAACATTTAGTACTTAAGTAACATAATTAAAAAAATATTTTCTCTTGTAAAACAATATAAGATTGTAAAACGATATAAGATACCAGCAGCAAAACTTTGAGGCCAATAAAAAGTGCCTGGCAATTGTACCTGGAATTTTTATTAACTAGTCCAGGCGAATTTTTATGTCTTTAATCTTGAAGTTCATATAGGTCGAATTGGCTTCCATTTCTAAATTTTTAGTAAAGAAAATTTTCTAAATATATAACATTCCATGACTTATTAATGATCATTTTAATATGACTACATTAGATAACTTTCTGATGATGCTTTCTGTTAACATCAGAGAAAATAAATAAAAGACTTGAAGAGCAAAAAATTATATAATGAACTATAAAAAATTGCGTGATTCAAAATAACAAGAAGACAAGAGATAATTCTAAATCATTGCTTTACAAGAGAAAAAAACTAGACGAATAAAATATTTTCGAACATGAAAAATTGCATTTGAAAAGAATTACAGCTAAAAGATGCTGGTTCATATATGATGAGTCATGTAAAATTAAGATGATAACTTAGTCACCTAATAGACAGCACCTAAGCACCTAATAGAACTAACAGAAAAGAAAAAAGATGTAACTTTACAATAAAGAGACAAAAGTTCAAGTAGCTAGAGCAAATCTAGCTTCATCTATAATTTGATTTTGAGACTTCACATAGCCACATCTACAATTTAGCTACATCTACAATGTGATTTGGAACTTGCCTATCATTCGAATATCAAATTGTTGGTTTTTCTAATGATACTCTAATACAATATTAGAGTATCATTAGAAGAGCCAACACTGATATGACAACAGTGTTGGTTAAGGAATAAAATCAGGAGTAACAAATTTTGAGCGACATAAAAAAAGACAACTTTGCAGACGCTAACCTTGCAGCGTTTTACATTACATGTGTAATACACATTGTGTATGGTTTCCATAAAAGGTCAAAAGTACAAAATAATCAAAAAAAAGTAAAGTAAATAGTATTACCAATCATTATCTATATAATAATGCTGAACTTAGTAGTAGTAGTACTAGTGCCCTTTTGAGCGTGTTTGACACAGAACTCTTGGCAGCCATTGCAACCAAGGTAATGGCGAGAAAGAGTTGCAGCAGCTTTGTTTTATAAGAAAATGTGAACAAAAGTGAATGGAAATATCTTATATACGTAAACTTCAAATTATGTAATGTTAAAACATATATCAAGTTTTATAGTTTTACTTTCACTTAAAAACTGCATTGCGCCAACCTCTCCTTAATTTTGATCTATAGCATTTATTTCCATTAAAAAAAATTAATATATAGTTTTAAAATTTTGTAAGTCAATGTACCAGCATGGTCGAGTGGTTAGCGCACAGAGCTTCTGAACATAAAAGGTATGGTTTGAGTCCTACCACTGGCAACTTTTTTTTTTTAATTTTTTCAGATTTTTTTAAATACAATATACTTGTTTTGCATTTTAAATAACAAAAGTTTAAAAAAAAGCGAGCTGTTGATTTGAACTTGCCACACAACGACCTTAACTTTTTTTAAAACAGTAAGGGGCTTTCAAAAAGTATGTTTTAATTGAGAATATAATTGAAAATTCTAATTTTAAATTTAAATTAAACCATTTTATTAAATTTATTTTTTAAAATAATTAAAAGTTAAAATTATTTAATATTGATATAAAAAGGAAATGTAGAGTTTTACAGCTATTTTACCGTGCCCCTGTTAAACTTTCTAAACCAAGTGTGCAACAACAACAGAATTTAGATACCCATCAAAATAGTATTATACTCCATTATATGATGGCTTAACTTTTAGATTAGGGATCGCCCATAAATTAAGCAACCCTAAATTTCACTAATGAACAAAATAAAAAAGATCAAAAGTTTTCTCTCGCAGAGTCATAAGTTAAATAAAAAATTAAAATAGCTCATTAAGTTTAATGAAAAGTGCCACGTAATAGAACTTAAGATCTTCTTTTTAAAAATAAAATTTAGAGCTGCATAATTTATGAACAATCCCTTAGCGTTTTATAGTCTATAGTTTTTAATGGTCTATGATCTTCTTAGTTCTGCCATTTGTATAGCGTTGCGTACAAATGTCTGTAAGTGTAAATGTCTTTAGCATATGTTGAGTTTGCAGGCAGTATATGGAACAATTGTGTATAATAAATCTATAAAAATGAGAAAACTTTAGAATTTTATTTTACCAATTAGAAAACTTTATATAGCTATAAATAATGCTATAATTAATACGGATACATACTATAATAAAATTTTTCTATAAATATTGCTATAAATACAGCAAGATTGAAAAATATTCAAAATTTATCAGGGAAGGTCTTTAATCTGCCTAAAGGACACTGATGACATCGCACTAAACCACTGAGCTATCAATGATATGTGTTAAGGAGAAAAACAAACCTAATTATAAATCTTTTTTATGCTCTTGGTATGCAGAAAAGGTACACATGTTAATTTTTTTGCTCTTCAAGTAATTTTTCAAAATGAATTTTTTTACGTAAATATATTGAAGTAAAAAAATAAGTATAGAAATGATCAATGTGGAATAGATAAGTATAGAAATGGTAGGTTTGGTAAAGACCCGTAATTTATGGATCCGGAAAGCTAGGATATATATATAAGGAAAAAGTATAGAAAAGTTCAGTGTGGAATAGACTTACAGAGACCCGTATTTGTAGGGGTGAAATTAGCTAGTATATTAATATTATTATTAACATTATTTCAATAATTATTAGCAGGAAACAACTGAGTTATAATTAAGATAAAATTCACCAGACACTGCAAGTCCAAGCTGTCACTGAAGTGAGATCTATTTAAGGTTGAAGTGAGATTCCCAGAAGTGGAATCATATTTAAATTTTTTGAGCACTACCGATTATCAGTGCAACACTACCTGTTATAAGTGCTCAAAAAGTTATGACCTTTTGACAAGACTGGAATACATAGTTATGTCATAAAAAATCAGAGCGACTTCCTTTTAAAAATTTTAAAAGGAAGTCGAAGAAGTTTTAAAAATTAGAAACACAGATGCTATATTTCAGCAGATAGGAACACATGATTCAGTTAAGCACTTGTTGAATAGTTTAGAGCATATTAAAGAGAGTTCTAGAAAACACTTATGCAAAACTGTGACAAAAATGTTGTAGACCAAAAGCTATAAAAGAGTTAAGGTGGGAGACAAGTTTAGCAATAAAAATCATTAGGTTGTTTAAAAATTAACCTGTTTCAATGGGCTGACAAAAAAAAAAAAAAATAGTATGGTCAATAGATTCAAAGAGATGAAAAGAAAAAGCTCCCTGTAAATAGTTTTCCCTTATCCTTTAAAGAGGTAATAACATCAGAACTATGTATGAATTCAAGATTAAATGCTGTGTATGAAAAACTCAAATAAAAGAGGACTATGGTATTCTTATTCTAAGGTTAATAAAATAGTGAATCTGTTTTTATATTCACTTTTTATTAACTTTTGGTTTTAGAAATCATTCTCTTTATATTAACCTTTTATTAACCTGAGGATTTAGTTACTATTCTTGTTATATTAATTTTTAAATAAATATTTAGATTTGGTAACTGTTCTCTATCACATAATCATAAAGGATTATTCAAACTGTATATATTTTTAAACTTTGAAATACTTTGACCAGAATAACCTAAAAATTTTATATAAGTAATCTTTACTATACAAATATAAACTATATAAACTATATACTAATATTTTTAAAAGAATTGTGTAAACACAAGCTTTTGACAGTACCTCTGTTACCAGCCATAAATCCAAGAATAAGTGCTTTTTCAGCTCTAGTGATCCTGTTAGAAGAATTAAACATTTCGTGAGCTGCTGACATTTGTTCTCTCTATAAAACAAAGTTTGTAAAAATAAATAACATTCAACAATAAGTTTGTAAAAATAAATAACATTCAACAAAAAGTGATAAAAAAATCATAAAAAAAATAAACTACATGTTATTATTTTAATTATTACCTGAAAATGTTGAAATTGAAATATTTTAATTTTAAATATATCAAATTTACATAATGTGAGTTATACATTTAAGTTATTATAGTGAATTATGATTTTAACAATGTGAAATGCAAAACACTATTTATTTAAACACTTTGAAAATTTAAAAGTAAGTACAATATACATTGTTTTAACTTCAATAAAAACGCATCTTACTTAAATTGTTTCCATTGTTTACTGATTTTACTGACATAAATGAGACTCATGATAATAACTTAGTCAATACTTTACAAGTATTGATACAAATAATAGTACATAATATACTAGTATTATATATGATATAAATAATATACTTTCAATTAAAGATAATTAAAGATAACAAAGACAATTAAAAATAGTTATTACTTAAAAATTAAAAAATTGAAAAATCATACTGATAAAATATAGTTTTTTTTCGGAGGTTGTGGTTGTGTTGGCTGAGCCACATGAGACTGTGTTGGTTGAGGGATTTGGTGTGATAAAGAAATTGCTGATGATTCAAGTTGCATATTTATGTTTGTTGGTGTTGTATTCAAACCTGGTAAACATGAAGTTGTTCCGTACATAGAAAACATAGGTTGTTGTTGTTGCTGCTGAAGTTGTTGAGAATATCTTTGCTGATGTTCATGCAAACGCATTTCTTGTTCTTGTTGAACACGCATCTATAACAAGACACACATAAATGATAAAAGTGTTATATCATTATATAATTGTTATGTTATAATACACTATAAGTGAACATATAAAGTTGTGCATACTTGAAGCTCTCTTTGTAAATGCAAACTCTGAGCAGAACTGGAAGGATTGTAATCAAATGGATGTCGTAAATCAGATTGCAGCATATTATGCGAATAAGGAAAATTCTGTGAGGTGAATAAAACTGGATCTTTATTGATTTGTGAAAGAGGGCCAATGTTTTTATTAAGTTGTGGAGGAAGACCAATGCTTTTATTAAGCTGTGGACCAGGACCGATTGCACTAGCATCAGGAAGCAGAGCATAAGCAGGAGTTTCCAGGGATAACTTTGTGACTGTATCATCTTGATTAGAATCATCAAGAGATGTTGCTGAATCAATACAAGATGCTTCTTCTCCAGATTCTTCCTAAAATTAAATAAAACAAAATATTTAATTAAAAATCATTTCATTACAATGGATGCTGTGCACATGCAAACAACAAAACAAAACAGCAAGAACTATTTTTACAAAAGTAAAATTAATCCACCATAATACAAGCTTTAAAAAAAATCGAGAAATCTTTAAAAAATTATAAAAAGTTATAATTCTAAAACATATTTTTAAATTAGTTTATTAAAAATTTAACTTTAACAATTTTATTGCAATATCTCTCATTTGTGAACAAAAAATAAAATTACTGAATTTTTCAAGGTCAAAACTATTTTTTTAATAAAAAATTTTGAAATTTTTATAAGCTTTTACTTATTTTAAGATCTTTTTAGTTGATGATGATATTTGTGAGGAAACATCAAAAACTAACAGGCCTTAAGAAAAACTTTTACAAGCAGCTTTTACAATAATTTTTTCAAATGTAGTATCATTTTATAACATATTTAGAGGAGAGGCACTAAAAATTAAAAAAAAAAAAAAAAAATCAGAAAATCAAAAAATTAAAAGAAACAATAAACAAATAAAATATCTGCTTTAATTTATTATGAGAGAAAACATACATTTTCTTCATCAGATGAAGACTCAGCTTCATCTTGTTTTTCATCTTCATACTTTTGCTGCTTTAAAATCTTCTTCTTTTCTTGTGCTTCCATTTCTTATAAAAAAAATTAAAACAATAATCTATTTAGTTATAAAAGATACAAAACAAAGTCCAAATGCATAATTAGTATCATACAAAACTGTACCATAATAACAACCTGCCAAAACTAAATTATCCTATGGAGCAACGCAGCCTTTAAAGACCATCACTTATAGTAAACACCTTTCGACCTTACCTAAAACCTTTTTCCGTTTTTTTTGTTCTCGAACACCAACAGGTTGATCTGCTATATCAAGCAGCTAAAACAAAAAATAATTTTAAGATTAGGTATTCCTCCTTTAAAAAAAACTTTGTGCATTAATTATTTATACTCCCTTCATCCATTTTAACTTTGTATAAATGTAAAAAAATCTCAACCTTTAAACTCTAAAACATAATTCTTGGCAAAAAAGATTGCTCCACCGAGAAACAAGTTATATGCGATACTACCAGGGGATTGAACTCTGAATACCTTGCTTACTAAGGGAACACTTTACCTCTACAGCACTTCTGCATTAACATAGAATTACCAAATAATATAAAAAAAAGAAAGTATGGGAAGAGTGCATTCATTAGATTCAAAAGATGAAACGTTTTTTGAGAATAGTTCTGCTTTATTCTTGCTAGAGTTTTTAATTCACTATATTTATTTCGCCAATAAACAAACAATTTTGCAACCTTCTTGTAAAAATGAAATTAATCTTTTAAATTCACACAGGAGCAAGCAAAGATAAAATATCTTATCCTTTTCTTTTGTTAGTGAAATAATTTGGTTTATTTTAAGTAGATTTATTCAAAAAATTCACACATTTAAGTTCATAAAATATATGAATAAAAAATTAGCTCATACATATTCAAGAGTTTTACATACACCAGTAAATACATAAATATATGTTAAAAATAAAAAAAATATGTTTATTGGTTAGATTTAATAAATGTTGTTTTACTGTTTTTTTTTAATGCTTTCATTGTGGTTATAGATTTTATGTCATTATTCCACAGATTGAATACCATATATAAAGATCTGGACAAAGATCAGATCATGGTGCCTCTTTTAAGGATATGATCTTTAGAGTTAAAGAGTTTTGTTTTTCTATTAATTTGATATGATTTTTTCAATTCTAGATTTAATTATAAACAATACTAAGATAATTCAAAATTTTCATTGAATTATCTTAGTATTGTTTATAATTAAATCTAGAAATTCAAAGGTTAAGATATTAGATTTTGTGAACAAAATGTATTAAGTTTTATCAATATTTAAGAAAAATTTATTGGCTTTAAAACAGTTGTTGAGATTTATTTGCTCAGTGTTAACAATAGAAAAATGACTTAAAATATTCAAGTTTACTCAAACAATATTAAAATGATCCAAATTGCCTAATCCTAATGGGTAAACAAACTTTGTTTATCATAGCAGTTTTGGCTAAAAGATTGTTTACAATATGGTTTTGTTAAAAGCTATCAAAAGATCAGTAACAGATTTGAGTACCAGATAAATGTAGATACAAATACTTATTAAAATAAAGAGTATTCAAATGTCAGCAAAATCTGCAACCCTATTACATTCAAGAAAACATGCCATCGATAAACATGCGTTTAAAATTGTAACAGCAAAATTATTGAAAATGAAAGATAAAAAACAAAAACAAAAAAAGACCAAGTTAAATTGTTAAGTTTAAAAAAATGCAAATTCTTATGCTGTAATCAAAGTACTAGAAAAAACTCTTTATTATATGTGATTTATAAGATGTCCATAATATCTTTTTGGCATCTAAAAATAATTCATTACAAGTTCAAACAAGTATAATTAGAAAAAAAAGAACTTTAGAAATAGGATCAGTTAATGTGTCAAAGCCAAATGTATCAGTTTCTATAGAAAAGAACTCAAACTCTAAAATATCCAGAGCAAATAGTGAAAATAGTGTGAGCATATCAATAGTGAGAATAGTATGAGCATAACATAAAAATGCAAAAAATTTTGATTCAACTGCGATTTCAAAGATTTAGTATGTTATTAAATTTAACAATTATCTTAAGATGAACAACCCTTTTAGCAAAAAATGACAAATACTGTAGAGAATATAATTGCAATAAAGATGCAAGTCATTCATAAAAAGTTGATTTCAGTTAGCTGTTTTGGAAAACCATTATTTACAAGTTATAAAAATCTTTATGGTATATGTCATAACTATTTAGAGCTTATATTTCACTTAAAACTTTTACTAGTTATCTCGGAAATGTAAACTTCAGCTGATGGGCATATGCAATTATCTTATAAAATATAATTTAAAAGTTTATATAAAAAATAATTAAATATAATTTAAAAATTTATTCACCAACCTTTGTTTTCTTAGGAACAGAAGAACTTTTCAAGAATGCTTTGCAATGTGATGAAACAGCTGTGATTTTATTTGCTTGTGAAACTACTTTTTTATTGGCTTTAGAACTTGACAAAGTTGCCGGAACACGCTTTTGGATTGAAGTATCTGATGCTATATAGAATAATACTTTATATTCTTTTGAATTCAACTTCATAAAAAAAATAAGTAACAAATATATTTTAGCATAAATCTTTGAATTATAATTTTTTTAAATTTTTTCAGGATATTTGAAGTCAACATTATTAAATGTTCATTAATTCTTATTATATTTAATTTTTATATATTTAAAGTTTAATTTTTATTAGTACAATCAAAAAATCTTTTTATAACAAAGTTAAACACTATTTAATAGCGTAAAACCTGAGTTATATTTTAAATTTAATCAAAACAACTTTTTGACTTATAAAATATTACATTAATAAAATTTGTTTGTGTCTAAATGACACAAATAAATTTATAACTTATAACTTGTGCAAATGACACTTCTGGAACAATATTTTTTATGTATAAATAACCATATTATTTTTGAAAAAGAACATGTAAAAAGTGAAAAAAAAAAAGAATAAACTTTAAAAAAATAACCAAAAAAAAAATTAAAAAAAAAATTGAATTGTGCATATAGCATTGATGTTACTTCATTAAATATTATTTAAATATGCAATGACATTTAAATTTTATGATTATTCAATGGTCTTAAAAAATGATAAAATAGCTTAAAAACAGTTAGTTGATATCTTAAACATTTACTGCAGTTACTAAAAATAAGTTAACTAACCTTTTTGAGCAATTTTTGCTCTAAGAGCAGCAGATTTGGGTTTTCTTCTTAGTGTAAAATGTTTAACTGGAGCAGGCTGAGTTCCGCACATATAACTAAGAATAGTTGGATTAAGATATGGGCACTCAAGAGGAAGTGTGGATGACGAAATGGGAAGCTTCAGTCTTTCAACTAAAAAATAAATTTACACTTAAGCTATTTGACTTATTTATTTAAACAAATGTGATTTTTATATTCACCCCCTCCCCTCCCTTAAGTAAAAAGAAATTACTGCAATTAAAGAGGGTTTATTTTTTTAAACTGTAGTTCCCAACCCTCTCTCAACTCCTTAACTCCAAAATACAAACCTTGTGGTATCAGGTTGCTGCAAGGAAAAATAATTTAAACATGGTACTACAAAGACATGACAGGGATCAAACTCAGAACTTCTTGCTTAGGAAGTAAGTGGTCTACAACTACATCACTGCCGTATTTAAATATTATGATGTATATTATTTAGAATTGTTAAATTTAATAACTTTAATAGTCAGAAGAAGAAAAAATACAATTTATTGATAAAAATGATATAAAATTTTTTTTTTTTGATTAAATGATATAAAAATATTGAAAAAATGGCATGTTCCTACAAAAAAAATTGAATGGCATGTTCCTACAAAAAAAAATTACAAAGTAACTTATTTAAGAAAACCATATCATTACACTATTACTAATACCTATTTCAAAATCGTTTTTTTTTTACAAATAACAAATTAAAAATATGGAATAAATTGTGAAAATTAGTTGTTGAACTGCAGTCTGAATGAGTTTAAAGCAAAAATAAATAAACTATGTTTTGTAAACTGATTTTTTAATTAGCAGCTCATTCAATTTTTCTGAGTGTGTAAAACTGTTTTGAGTCTGTCATTGGGTCAACTTTACATTGAATCTCAAAAAAATATATAATATTACTATTATATTTATATATTTTGTAACATTTACCTTCTGTTTTGACATCTTCCATTGTTTCAGAAAAGCATGTTGTAACCTCTTCCAAACTGCTACATATTGTTTGCGTGTTTGGATAGTCACTAACAATGGTTGCAGCTACTTTCACCCATTCATTGGTATCAGTTTGTGCTAAATATGTTATTCGATTCAGATTCTCCTAAAATGCATTAACGTTTAAATTATATTTTATACTTAAATGTACATATATGTGTAAATGTATTTTTGTGTGTGTGTATATATACACACACACAGACACACACATATAAACATGTATATATATATATATATATATGCATATAAATATATGCATATAAATATATATATATATATATGCATATATATATATATATATATATATATATATATTTATATTATACACCCATTCATTGGTATCAGTTTGTGCTAAATATGTTATTCGATTCAGATTCTCCTAAAATGCATTAACATTTAAATTATATTTTATACTTATATGTACATATATGTGTAAATGTATTTTTGTGTGTGTGTATATATACACACACACAGACACACACATATAAACATGTATATATATATATTTATATATATATATATATATATATATATATATATATATATATATGCATATAAATATATGCATATAAATATATATATATATATGCATATATATATATGCATATAAATATATATATATATAAATGTATATATATATATATGCATATATATATATATATATATATATGTATGCATATATATATATTCATTTTAGACATCCAACTTAAACTCTTATACAACTTGTCGTCAGGACAACATTTCTGCCAGACTCACAAGTGTCTTTCAAAATTTCTCCAAAACACATTTTAATTCTCTATAAACTATAAAACAAGTGCTTAACTGAATCTTGCTTTTCTGTCTGCTAGAAAATGATATCTATTGATCTAATTGTTCTTACCATTTTATTGCCCAATCAGTTTTATTAATATTATTAGCATTTAAGTCTTTGAGTCTAAAATTAACAAAAAATTTTATGTCATCTTGAGTTTAACAACTTTCTGACCTCGGATGTTTCAAGCAGTGTAAAATTACTGACTGCAGATGTTTCAAGCAGTATAAAATTGGGCAATACGCCACAAAAAAAAAACTATTTCCACATAAAAATTATAAAAATCAACTTTAAAATAACAGCATTTATTTTTGATGAATGCTTTCATCCTCAAATTAAAAAAAATTAAAAAAGATCTATCTTTCTCTGTTAAAACAAATATTTACATTAAACAGAAAACAAAAAATTGATAAAATATTGTTAAAGATTTGGAATCAATTATTTATAAATGGTAATGTACTCAATGGGTCATGTACCATTTATCTTCTAGGATTAACTATTACTTCCGATCTTTTTTGGAAACCATATATCAAATCCATTACAAAATAAGCATATTCTAAGGTTCCATCTCTTTATTGTGCTCACAATTTTCTTACTCAGAATTCTATTCTTAATCTCTATAAATCTCAGACCTTTCTTTGTATGGAATGCTGTTGCCAGTGACTTCCAACTCTGATGGTGGTTGCTTGCAGCCTTGTTGAAAGTGAAGATATTGAAAAAAAAAAATCTTTCTGTTTTTTGCGATTTTTGCAGTGAACCTGTCTTGGGCTGACTGAGATGGACTGACTGAGATGACCTGACTTAGATGGCCTGACTTATATTCATGCTTGAAAAGTTTTCAAAAAAAGTCAGTTTTAGATGCATTTATATTGTCAAATTCATTACTTTTAAATGAAAACGTTTTTGATGGTTGACATAAGCTATTGAAATTTCAATTTTTTATACATAATAAAATTATAAAAAATATTTCATGTACTAATGGCTATGCTAGGCAATATGTTTTTAAACTTAAAATATTTTCCAACAAATTCTTTTAGTTTTTTGCGTAAACTATTTATTTTTATTTTAACTATGTATTTACATTTTAAAGCAAAGATGTAACCATATATGTGTTATAAGCAACCAAAGTTGATCACTAGTAAAGTCATTTAAAGCAAAGATGTAACCATATATGTGTTATAAGCAACCAAAGTTGATCACTAGTAAAGTCATTTAAAGCAAAGATGTAACCATATATGTGTTATAAGCAACCAAAGTTGATCACTAGTAAAGTCATTTACATATTAATGTAATTAAATCATGAAAAGATTTATTAAGTTTTATGAGCTTTATTTTGCATATTAATTTTAATTTGCCTGGTATAGATGAGTTTGATATAATGTGCTAAAAGTTAACACTCATAAAAAAACTTAGTTTACAAAACCTAAAAGCTTTAAAAAAGAAATCATTTTTTAAAATGCAAATGTCTTATTTTATTTCATATATATATTTATTTTTGTTCCATGAAAAAAAATTAAAAGAAAATAATAAAAAAAATGCAGATGCAGATGACTTTTTCATTTTTTAGGAATCAGGAGTAGTCAAAAGAAAAACTTTAGTTCTACAAAAAAAAGAAAAGAGGTGGAGCAAATAGTTGGAAAATGAAACAATGAATATAAGTTAGGCAATGTAAAAATGAATTGTAACTTATTATGTTTTTATTTAGAAAAAGAGAATAGTAGGAATAAAACAGAAGGAGCATTCAAATTTCAAAAAGGAAACAAAAAAAAACAACAACATAAATTTGCATCTGCTTTTGGTAAAGATGCAGTTAAAAAAAATAAAGAAAAAAAATATGTAACAAAATTTTGTGATATAAAACAGAACAGTTGTCAAGTTTGCAAATATTTTGTTAACAGTTATAAGGATATAACTGCTGTTATTTTGACTATGACAATATTGATTCTTCTGAATTGTTCTGTGGATTTAAGTGGAGTAAACCCGATACTACATCAGATGATAGTCCATTAGTTAAACAATATATTTATATTAGGTCAAGTTGTAATAAACCTTATTCTAAGTTAAGTACAGCTAGACAATCAAAGCTTTTATATTCCTTCAAGTTATAGCTGGTTCAGATTTTGAAAATGATATATCTATCTTGTTTTGTGATGTTTTGTCTCATGAAAAGTCAATATATCTAATGTACAGCAACAGAAACACTTGACTGCACAACAAAACATAACTGTTGAGTCAATTAAAGATGCCTCTAAAATGCCCATAACTTTAAAAAATCTAGTGCCTTCTGTTAAGCGTATTATATTAGGAATAAAGTTGCAAAAAAAAACATTCTTTTTAGTCTTTTTGTTGTTGTTGTTGTTATTTTTTTACAATGTTTTTTTTTTTTGGAATTTTAAATTTTTAAATTCAAAAAACGTGTTTATTGAAACTTATTATAATGTCAACAATTAATACAATATTTTAAATAATTGTTTAAAAAATAATTTAAATTATTTTTTAAACAACAGGTTACTGAACCAACCTTACTTAACAAGAATGAAAAACATACTTAACATACAGTAACGTTGGTTCAGTAACTCCATTCAGTAACATTGCCCAGATTAGATTCTTGTTTTTGATTTTGGGTTACTGCATCACATAATTAATTTTCGAGATCTAAATTATGGGAAATAAAAACTAATTTTAATACTATGACATTTGATAAACAAGGATCAGATTCTACCAGGAGGACTAACTGTGCTATTCCCCCATGAGGCCTTTGACACCAAGAAAATATTTTTTGAAATCAAAATAGCTGTATGTGTGTTTTAATGCTATTTATGTAATTGAAAAAAGGTTTATATAAACTTTTTTGAATTTCTTTCTGAAATAACCTAACAAAGTTCATCTTTCACAATATTTCTACAAGAGACGGCACAAGAGACGCTGCTCTTTCACAATATTTCAACAACAAGAGATAACACAAGAGACGTAGCTCTAAAGAGCTAGCATCTCTTGTGCCATCTACTAAAATTCATTATCAAAATCTTTCACAACATTTTTTGATTTTGCTCTTGATTGTAGTGTCTACTTTAATCAAGTCATCAATCTAAAAATACATCAATCAGCCTGCTTGTGTCTAAATCCGGGCCTGCTTTTAAAATCAATATTTATTTGGCTTATAATTGTGGATTAATGATTGCCTACTAAATGAACTTTCAACTGCCGTGCTTGTTCATGGAAGCAATAAAATTTAATAAGCAGTATTGGACAGTAATGGAGCATATGAGCAACATAGCAATATGAAAAACACTGCAAAAAGATCGAAAATACCAATTACAGACTAACAAAATTGAATCTTCAAAATCAACCTAGTATCTGTACATTAACTGTAAACAATTTTTTGGCTAATTTTACTTTCTCCCCCCCCCCCATGCCTTTGTCAACAATTTGCAAACTTACAGAGGCCTTCCTTCCTCATCCTTGGCGTCAACTTTTCTTGACCTCCCCTTTCCCTTGTCAATAATTGTTAAAAATTTTCAGACTTCTCTCCTTAAATTTGTTGACATAATAAATGGACAATAATCTTAACTATGTTAAAATATTGTATTGTAAAAGAGTCCTTTACAAAACCTTTGCTTATATTTTGCAGTGTTTTTTTAACATTGATGTGTAAATGGTTATAGCTAATATATATTGTGTAATGTGCATTATATTAAATAAAGAAACATGTATATTTCGAGGTTTATTGAAGATGGAACTGTTTCAAGTTTCATTTATATTTAAAATTTAAATACTAAAAAAAAAAAAGAAAAAAAAAAAAAAACAAACTATAAAATCACTTTTTTTTTTTTGCAAAAAAAAAACAAAAACAAAGCACTCCTAAAAGAATTTTTTCTTGAGTCAATTCGAGTTAGGAATAGTGTTAAAACTGTATAAAATATTTTTAAAGGAATGTAAGACTTTAGATTGTCAGGCTAGTTTATTGTTACCTAATAGTGAAGATATGAGAGCGAGTGAAATGTGGTTGCACCAGTCTCTTATTTACATTAACTTAATAATTGCATAGTTAGCAGTTATGAATTTATTTGTGGGTAAAACAGCAACTTAATATCCTTATTTTCCTTTCATTTCCTTAGCAACGTCAGCCTGGATATACACAACAAAACAGAAAAATCCAATTGCAAAAGAGTTGGAGAGTGTAAGCATTGTAACAAAATAATAAAATGAAATTCTACAACTTAAAAAATTCAGTTAAAAACTTACAGATAAGGCAATTAGATAAGGTTAACCTGGCAACAGTTTTTTTTAGCTTTGTCTTTGTTTTGTTTTTTTTAAACAAGAAAAATTAAAAAAGGAAGGAAGGTAGGGGGAGCATCCTTATAAGATTGGGGTGGGTGGGAAAAATTTCTGAAAATTAATAAACGTCCCCTCCTGTATATAAGGAGTATTTTTTTACTCATAAATAAAAAATGTTATTATTTTTATTATTTTATTATATTACTTTTACTTATAAATAAAAAATTTTCCAAATTTAAAAAACAGTTTTAGTTGACTGTTTTTTAAATTGTAAATTTAAAAAACCACTGTTTTTCATAAACCCTACACAAATATAGATTTTGAGATTAGATTTTTGATAAAAAGTAGCATTGAAGTATTTAAATTCAGCTTAAGTAATCAAATCTGTGTGTTAATTGGAAATTCAAGAAAAATTTAAATCATTTTGTTGAAGTCAAAAGCTGACAAATTTTATTCTTGATGTGAATCTTTTTACAGAATAATATTATTTCTAATATTTCAAAGTTATATGACTTTTAATGGCACCCACTTGGTAAAAATTTTTATTAAAAAAATAACAACAAGAAACTATATGTCCATCTTGAAACATCTGTGTGGCGATCAATACAGATTTCAAATGTCTTATCCTACCGCTGACTAATATTTTCCGCTAATCATTATAACAGAAAAGTTTTAATACACATTAGAAGGAAGCAGTGAAATAATAACAATTGTTCCTCACAAATTAAAGACTTTTGAAAAAATCTCAGAATGAGGGAGGGGAGAGAGGTGGAGGAAACCAAGGCTCCGAATTTTTAAACTAAAGTATAAAACATAAAAAGATTAGGAAAAATTTCTCTTAAATGTTTGAATTAAGGGATTATGTAAAGAAGTTTGTTATAAAAGTTTGAATGGCAATTATGTTGGAAGCACTCTTTACAAATAAAATTCAGATAAGATTAAAAATTACAACTATAACTAGCATTACTTAAACTTTAGTATATTATATTTAGTCTCATACAACTATTATAAGAATACATTATTTGTCATAAAATATTGTTCTTATAGTACTAAACACAACTATTAGTCTGTACATAAGTATTAATTACATAAGTATTGATTATGAAGTTTCAACACATTAGTTACACAAGTATTAATTAAAAAGTGTTCATTTGAAAGTATTAATTAGAAATCTTCAAGTATTAAATAAAAGTAGTCTTAAAGCATGCAAACAAATATATTAGTTGTGATATATTTACTAACAGTAATAGTCCTAAAGTACTACATTGAATTATTTTAAAATGTTTTCAATAAAACTAGTGTTTAATTAAAGTTACAATAAATGTTTATAAAAGTGGTTGTCTATTTAATAGCATTTTTGTGAACTTGACCTGATGGTATACACTTTAATAGTTAAGTGTTGTTATTGATTTTGATCGTGTTGATAGAAATATTTAGTAAACCAATGTTTCAAACACTATTTGTTGACAAATGTGATAACTTGATATTTTTCCTTCCTGTTCAACTTAGTATATTGTCACATAAGGTCATTAATAGCTATTATTAACCAGTTAACTTCTTTTATTAACAACAATTAGTCAATTTTTTACTGGCTGTTTTTAACTTAAGTGAAATCAGCCTATGTTTCTAACAAGCCAGACACTTTTTCCTTTGAAGATTGCCTCACAGGTCTGTACCTAAAATTGAATTTTTTTTCCTCTTTTCTACAGATATTCTTTTGGTAACTTTTTATGAGTATGTTATGTCTCGTGTTTCATCAACCAAAACTCAAGCTTGCTTTACTCACCATTCTTCAAAGCTCCCTTAACTGTAACAACTTTTTGGTTCAAAAATATTTTATCAAGATTTTTTTCTCAAACATTAATGATTTTGTACTCTCTTTTGTTTACCTGACTACTTAACTAACATTTTTTTACCTTTTATTACCTTTTACTTTTTTATTTTAACTGAAGTAAAACACAAAAAATAAAACTTAAATAAGTAAAAAAAATTAAAAAATAAATAAAAACAAACAAAAAAAAGAATTGAAAGTAACTAATAACAAAAGAGAAAAAAAATTTATAAATGAAAAAAAAAAAGTCAGAAGAAAAAAACTTTAAAAAATAGAAGAAAAAAACTTTAAAAAATATTTTAAATTTAAAAGAAATTTCAAGTCATTAAACAACCTTTAATTTAATGCAAAATTATTTTAATTATGAATTTAAACTGTCATTTAACAAATAAATCAACTTTGCTTTTTTGTAGCTGTAAAATATGTTTTAAGTTCTATAAAAATTATGTTTCAGTTCTACAAATTTAAAAGTTTTATTTAATAATATTGTTTATTAATACCTAATTTTATTAATACCTAAAGAAAAGTTTATTAATACCTAAAGAAAACGTGGGCAATTTTTTTAAAAATATTATTTACCTCCCAAAGGTCGAGAGGGGCATTACAGTTGAGGAAGCACTTCTTTTTTAATTTTATTTTACTGTGGTTACAACCCTCTTTTAACTCTTTAACTCTGAAAGATCTTGACAAACAAGGGTGCTGCACAGTGAAACAAACTTATTACCAGTAATTGATTGGTAATCCAGTAAGGGATTTTTTCAATACACAGTTACTTGTAATAATAATTACCACTAATTTTGCGATCCTTGATTAGAACTTTATAGTAATAACTAATGTTGTTTTTATTTTACTGGTTTAATGTATTGCAATAAATTGCTAGGTCGTAATAGTCTCACTCACTTGGTAAGCAAGAAGTGCTAACTTGTATCTTTCACCACATTCCCGTCGGTACTTCATTTAACTTGTTTCTCCATCAGTCTTGTTTACCAAGGTTTTGAATCAATAGTGTTGGGAGAGGATTAAAAAAAAATTAAAAATAATAAATAAGGATTAGCTTCTTATGCTGTAATTGACAATAAAAAGCATTGACTTTCATTGTTTTTTAAAATTTTGATTGAATATATGAATTAACAGAAGTGCAATCTTTAATTCAGCAACTTTATAAAGTCATAAATTTTATTTTATATAATTAAATAACTTTAATTCATAATAAACTACTGTCATGGGATTTATTATTTTAACAGATATTTTGTAAAACTTCTTACCTTGTAACTTTCCATATTTCGTAATGGAATTTCAAGAAATGACAGTAACAACTGTATTTTTTCTTTTGCCTCTAGCTGAAGAAATGAGTCATAGATGTACTTTAACATAGTCTCATTGAGTTGGGAAGCAATAGTGGTTGATGACCATGCATTTTCACTGCTACTGAGTTTATTGCGAAGCCATCCTAATGTATCTTGTTCCACATTAAAAGTCATTTTAAGATTATTTTTAAGTGACTTATTTTACTAATACAAAAAAAAAATATTTTAAAAAGTTACATATATACAAAACAATAATAATCGAATTATAAATATTTAAGTCGTGTTATAGAATATTTAGCTAAAGTGAAAATAATCATTCCCTTCAATAAGGTTCAATGATTTTAAGTTTTCTTCAAATTCACCATTAGTGAGGTTTATCTTGACGCATATAACAAATGGAGGTTTCGCAGCTTTAAAATGTACTATTGGAATAGTCATCTTTTTACCATCAGATCCAACAACCTCACATTTATAAAAACCTTTATTTATTTTTTTTGAATCTACATCACAAAGAGCTTTTACCTTGTGTTTATTTTCTTCAGATAAAGTTCGAAAAAATTTTCTCCCTTGCTTACCAGCATTCCAAATTGTAAAATACTCCCATTTTGAAAGAACATTAGCTTCCAGCTGTTTTAATCGTAAATTCCAAATTGTATCTTCATGCACTGAAAATGAAGCCCCACAAATATGGTAACGGTAAATCAATAAAGGTTGATTAATCTTGACTAATCTACCTCCACGTAATAGATGTCGATAAAAAAATTCTAAATCTTCTGGAAATCCCTTCACTCTCTCAAGAAATGGCCCTGCATTTTCAATAACCTTTCTTGAACAAAACCATGTTGGATTTATTATTGTAGGCCCAAATGAAGTGTATATTTGACAATAAAGTTGATCATCAGTCAAACTGTTACTCCATAGTGTATACCTTTTTGTAGAACACTCAGGGGTTCGTATATATTGTGATCCAACAAGGAGTAGGTGATCATTTTCTGCTAACTCAAGTTGCATTTGAATTCTTGCAGGCATCATTATATCATCAGAATCTAAAAAACATAAATACTTTCCATGACTTTGCTGTATTGCCTGGTTTTTTGAATACCCAACACCACCACAATTATTGGTTGGATTTTTCCCAATGACTACCTTTATATCATTGTCAATAAATTTTTGTTTCCATTGGTAACATAGTTCTAAAGAATCATCAGTGCAAGCATCACAAAATAAAGAAACTTCTAGAGATGTTTTCCATGTTTGTTCAATGATAGATTGAAATGCTTCACTTAAAAATGCAGAAGTATTATAAATGGGCATGATAATTGACACCAGTATTTCATAACTCATCCCTTGGTTACTCATTTCTAAACTATATTTCTATATTTTACTTTATATATTATTTGTAAGGATTGCAACCTAAAAGTAAATCATAACATATTTCACCAATAAAAACTGTATAATTGTTCTTTACAAATAAATTCCTTACAACTACAAAAACAGTTATTAGTTAAAAAATTTTCCTTTTTAACTTGCAGTAATAAAAATTATTCAACAGTAGTACAGATGTTGATTTATTGTTCACACATTGCTCCACACAAAGCATTGTCTATCAATGACTAAAATACTAAAATCATTATGTTATTTTAAGGTACCACCTTAAAACATTATTACTCTTAATTTTTTCAGTTATTTAGCTTAAATTAAAATTAAAAAATATATATATTAACAACTTAAAATACAACAAAATTTAGCTACCCAAGTCAAATAAAGTTAACTGCTTTACATCTTGTTAAAAAGAAAAATGAATATTATTATGGAAACAATTATGTTGAATATATGGAATTCAAAAATATTAATATATGGAAATCAATGTAAGATAATAATAAATGGAATTCAATGTAAGATAATAATATATGGAATTCAATGTAAGATGATTATATATGGAATTTAATGAATAGGTAAGATATATCAAGAGTATAGATTTAAAGGAAAAACCAAGGGTTACCAAATAAAAATGTTAAGAAAAAAAAAAGTGAAGACTTAAACTATAAATTATATGGGTCAAAAAAACTTTGAGAAACGAGAGAATTTCAAAGCATTGATGTGCAAGGAAAGTTTTTTGAGCATGAAGGAACAGTTACTGTAAAACGATGCAATTTAGTTGATTGAAAATCATACAAGATTGAGTTTTGAGATAAACAAGAGGTAATAGACTACTTAGACAGCAACCATTGTAATATTTGTAGAAAAAAGAAACAGACAGCAAGAGTGGGTCCAACTACACTTACAATGCATTTTTGAACCTTGTCTTAAACCAAAAGAGCATCATTAGAATCAGTCTGAATTTGCAGAACAGAATTTTATGCATGGAAGACTTTGCAATAGTGTTTCTTACCTGGATATTACCCACTACCTGCATAATTTTTAGAATTTTTCTTACCTGTCGGGTAACTTTAAAATTTGTTATTTTTTTAAAAATCATTTTTGAATATGAAACTTTTTCCTATGATCAACTTTAATTAGTGGACTGATGTGAATGGCATGAAAAAGTCTTATATTATAAATGCATCTTTATAACATGGACGCTTTTTTTATTTATAAATATAATCTGCCACTTCTAATAAGAGCAAAAGCTATAACTAACTTTCAAAATGAAAGTTAAAATTAAAAAAAAAAAAGATAAAAATGCATGATGGTATCTAAAGTTCCCAATAAATAAAAGATCATTCGAAAACACGTTTTAATAATTACTTATAAAAGTTTTTTTTATGAGCTTAGATTCATTAAAAAATATCATTCATAGAGTCCTGATAATATTTCATAAAAAGTCATTTCACGACAGATTTTAATTTAATCCCTTTCTAATTAGAGAGGAACTAAAAAATTTTTATAAATTAATTAAATTTAAACATAAATTGTTATTTTTCTATTTTCCAATGTTCTCTTACATTTCTAAAATGATAGGTTTAATTTAATTGTTGTTATGTTTTATATCTTTATTTCTTAGAAAAAAGATATAAAACATAAAGCCTTATATTAGCCTTGGATGAAACAAGACCTAGATTTATACTCAGTGAAAAAAGCCTTGATAAAAATTTAACCTAAAACAAAGTGTTATTAAAACTGTGAGAAACGTGTCAAAAAGTTAATAAAGTTAAAAATATCAAAAGCAAAATGCAAGATGGGTTTTGTTATAATCATAAACAAAGTAACTCATAGAAATCTTACAACACTCATGATTCTTAAATGTTTTTTTGTAAAATTTTGTAAATATTTCTACAAACTTTAAAACAAAATTTATTTCTACAAAAAACTTAATGGAGAAACAAAGTTTGAAGATAAAAGTTATAAAACTTACTATTATGTTAAAAAGCTTTTTTATTGAAAATGACTAAACTCACGCCCTCATCTTAATTGATAATTTTGAAAAAAAGTAACTGATAAAATAATATGGGTAATACCTGAGTGATACCTGGGTGAAATTAAAATTACCCATTACCTGGGGAATTTTTTTCTGTCAAGTAATGGAAAAACTACTTATCAGATCTAATAAATTATATCTGTGAGAATTAAGTAGCAAAAGATAAGAAAACTCTTTTCATTCATCAAAGTCCTTAAAATATTATTATAAAATAATATCAAGACTGATAGCGAGTTATCATAAATAAATAAATAAATAGACCAATAATAAGGAAAAAAGTACAAAGGTTGATTAGGCAATGGCTAGGAAAACTCTCAAGAATATGATGGCTAAAAAAAGTAAATTTTCTAATGATAAATATGTAAGAAGTT
>NC_088920.1:67255000-67257500 GCF_038396675.1 Hydra vulgaris | reverse complement strand
TTATTATTAAATAAATTTAACAAACTAAAATTAGAAAAATTCACTATTTTGTATCAATTGTAAACAGTTTACAATCATTAGGCAAATGCGTTAATAAAAAGTTTTGAAAAATTAAAAATTGATTAAATTTACCAAGCATCATTGATATATTTAATAATTTATTAACTAGAATATAAATTATCTGAAAATAAAATTTCCTTATTTTACATAAATCTCTTAAATTAGATGTTCGTCAATAAAAAAAGATAGGCACGTCAACATTCTTTTAAAAAAAAAATTGTCATGCCCCGGGAGAGTTAAAAGACAGTTTGCAGATGCGATTATTTCAAGATTATTGTAATTATTTTGTTTTCTTATACATAGAAAAATTTAATAATAAAAAACTTATTAACTTCATAAGGTGCTTTTTTCAGCAACAGTATTCGATGCAAGGCAAGGAATGAAACAGAAAGGTCTGAAATATTTAAAAATCTTTTTTTTAAATATATTTATGTATTAGTAAATAATTTTAAATTATATCATGGAAATATAATTAGTTTTATCATGGAAATATAATTAGAAATTATATTTCCATGATAAAACCTTTTGTAATAATTTTTTGATAGCATCTGTACTCATTTTGCCTTAAACTCTAATTTGAATATTTTTTTCAAATGATCGGCTTTTATAACATTGCAATAAAGTACTGGGAAAATTTTGTAGCAGTTTAATTGTAATTATGGAATCAAATATAAATCACATTTAAATTTGCTTTGTTTAGTTAATTAACTAAAAAGCTAATTGTTAAAACTTGCAAAGAACCAAGACCGAGTTGTCAAAACAAAGTATTATGTGCGAGGTCATATAAGGCAAGTGACCGCACGCTTTTTATGCAAAATCCTGCATATTTCATACAAAATTCTTTTTATTTATTACCGTGTTTCATCAATAACAAATTATCAGAAACAAATAAAACTTAAATTTTTACCAAAAATTAAAATATATAGTAGTTAAGACATTTACGACATCGTAAGTCGTAAATGTCTTAACTAGTGTAAATTTTTACACATTTGCGAAATATGCTGACACTATTATAAAAAGAATTCTTTAGAACTGATTACCTCTGCTTTTTTTTTTAAATATATTTTAAAGATGAGATTTAATGAAGGTATTATTTGAGCTCATTAATTTTTATAGTTTTTTAGGAGAAACTTATTTTCGTGCCTGCATTTAGAAATCAACTGCCGTTTTTTGTTTACTAAACAATATTGGTTCGCATGTGTAATTATTTCAAACTTTTCTTGTAGGCATAGTATGTATTTTTCAAAAATATTGTTATATGCAGGTGCTGCTTTAAGGATAGACCATTTCAGTATAAAATCATTAATATTTTATACTGAATTGGTGCATCATTGAGAGGGGAGGGGGTCTAACACCCCCTCTGCCCCCTGTTACTATGCCAGTGTGCATGTGTGTGTGTGTTTGTGTGTGTATTTATATTTATTATAAACTAGTAAAAACAGTTATATAGTTTTTATTCTTTGGCAGGTTGCTTCTCCATCAGTAGGTTCATTAGGAAGAATATATACATATATATATATATATAAATATATATATATATATATATATATATATATATATATATATATATATATATATATATATATATATATATATATATATATATATATATATATATATATATATATTAGTAGAAAATCACTTAACTAAATTTTTGTTTAATAAGCATTCTTGATTTGCATGTGTAATTATTTCAAATTTTTCTTGTAGGCACAGTATGCATTTTTTGGAAATATTGTTATATGCAGGCGCTGTTTTAAGGATAGACCAATTCAGTATAAAATTATCAATATTTTTTTCTTTTAATTCCCATATATATTTTGACAGTACCCTTAAAACAGCGCCTGCATATAACAATATTTCCTAAAAATGCATACTATGCCTACAAGAAAAATTTGAAATAATTACGGAATTAATTTCTAAATGTAGGCACGAAAATAAGTTTCTCCTAAAAAACTATAAAAAATAAATGAGTTCAAATAATATTTACATTAACTAGCCTTTTTAAAAAAACATTTTAAAAAAATAGCATAAGTAATCATTTCTAAAGAATTCTTTTTATAATGGTGTCAGCAAATTCCACAAATGTGTGAAAATTTACAGTAGTTAAGACATTTGCAACTTCCTGTAATTTAACTTTTGGTATAAATTGAAGTTTTATTAATTTGATCATTCATTTCTGATGAATCTTTGTTGATGAAACACAGTGTCAAATAGAAAAAAATTTAGTTAAGTGATTTTCTACTAATATATAATTGCTCTGTTCTTTTAAGAACATTGAGCACTCTATTGTGTAGAATACTTTTTAAAGTTGTTTAAATATATATATTCTTCCTGATGAACCTACTGATGGAGAAGCAACCTGCCGAAGAATAAAAACTATATAAGTGTTTTTACTAGTTTATAATATATATATATATATATAAATATATATATATAT
>NC_088920.1:67247500-67252500 GCF_038396675.1 Hydra vulgaris | reverse complement strand
TGAACGATTTTTTTTTTTTAAATGCGCACATTTCAAAGTTAAAGAAATAAAAAAATTATTTATTTATTGAATTTATTAAATTTTTTTTATTTATCAAATTAGTTTTAACAAAAGAAAAAATAGTTTAAAGTTGCCACTTATAAAATTAAAATTTTTTTTTCTAACAATTTTTATTTCTTTTATTTTAATTATAAAAAAATCTTTTATAATTAAATAATATAAATAAAAAATTATATAAATTTCAATGATACTTTAATTAAAATCTACATTATTTAAAAGTGTTTTGCTAATATAAAAACGTTAGTAAAAATAAATGTGTCGAAGTTTTTTATTTTCAATGTAACTAAAAACCTTTTTTTCTCAGCGCATTTGTTAAAAACCGTGGTTAAATCAACAAAACAAAATATTATTTGCGTGGTCATATAAAGATAGAATCTAAATACAATATTTAATTAATAAGATTATATTTCCTTATAATTTATTTCTTAAAACAATGTTTTACTTAACATAATATTATGTTTTTTTTTACAACGATGTGATAATGGTTGGAGGTCGGCTGCAAGAGCAGGTCCAACTATGTTTACAATGCATTTTTGCACCTTGTCTAAAAGAGAAAGGGCATCGTTAGAAGAACCGCCACAGATATGGCAACAGTATTCCATACAAGGCCGGATTTGAGATTTATAGAGATAGAGAATAGAATCCGAAGTAAGAAAGTGACGAGCTCGATAAAGAGATGCAACCTTAGCAGATGCTAATTTTGCAACTGATTTGATATATGGTTTCCAAGAAAGATTGAAAGTAAGAGTTAATCCTAGAAGATAAAGAGTAGATGACTCATCGAGTACATCACCTTTCATAAATATAGGAAGATCTAAATTATTGCGATAACGATTGGCTGAAAAAAATTGAGTTTTATCTGTATTGAAGTTCACCATGCTGTAACAGAAATGAGATCCTTTTCAAGCTCAAATGCCCCCTCCAAGTAATCAGAGAGTGTTGGTTTCTTATCACGACGAGAATAAATGGTAGTATCATCAGCAAACAATGCCACCTTAGATGTGAGAATATCTGGAAGATCATTGATGTAAATTAGAAAGAGTATAGGGTCAAGGATAGAACCTTGAGGAACCCCTGAAGTTACAAAATAAGAAGAAGAGTGCTGTCCATCGAGGACAACTTTTGTGCTACGATTGGAAAGGAAGGATTCAATAATCTTAAAGATGTTGCCAAATACACCATAAGAAGAAAGCTTATGGAGAAGACCAGCATGCCAAACTTTATCAAAAGCTTTTGAAATGTCAAGAGCGATGACCTTAACCTCTAATGCACGATAAAATCTATCAGTTATTACTTTTAGCAAATCAGCTGTAGAATGAGAAGATCGAAATCCATATTGATGATCAGAAAGTAAGTTATTAGATTCAAAATGAGAAATTAAGTGTTTGTTAATTAAAGATTCAAAAACCTTGCTTATGATAGGAAGAAAACTAATGGGACGGTAGTTAGACAAATCAGATCGCTCTCCAGAATTTTTTAAGATAGGGATAACGGATGCCACTTTCCAGCTGGAAAACAAGACTCTGATAAGCACTTGTTAAATAGTTTTGAGAGTATAGACAACAGCTTTGGAGAACACTTCTGCAAGACAATAACAGGTATGTTGTCTGGGCCACAAGCTGTTGAAGAGTCTAAGCAGGAAATCACTTTAGATACAGAAGCTGGAGTGATACAAATGTTGAGCAATGGATCAACCTGTTTGTTGACAATATCAGGTAGAACACAACTAGTGGAATCCAGAGATGATATTGATGAAATGTGTTTAGCAAACAGTTTAGCTTTGTCTTTAGGTGAGGTGACTAATTCTGAACCATACAAGAGAGGTGGAATTAAAGATTTGCCCTTATTATTGATACTATTAAAGATTCTCCAGAAGCCACGAGAGCCTAATTTTTGAGATGAGATACGAGATTTCATAACCTGAGAATAGCGGGCTTTGGCGTTAGACAAAAACTTTTTACAATGGTTTCTAGCAGTAATAAACAGACGTCTGTTTTCTGGAGAATTGTTTTGCTGATAAATATGGAAGTAACGGTTTCGATTGACAATAGCAGCACAGTGTGAGGAAATGGAGGAGAGTGAGGCTTGACCTTGAATCATCGAAAGGGAACAAAAGATTCTATGCCAGCCTGAATCCACAAAGTTATGTAAGATGCGCATTTGTCGACAGGAAGACAAAAGATTTCTACCCAAACGCCATCACGAAAAAAATCACGGAAAGAATCCCAGTCAGCTTTACTGTAGTTGTAAGAGGTACGATAATAGGGGAATTCAGGTGATGAAGCAGAATGAGATATTGGTTTTAGAGAGATCAAACTGTGATCAGAAGCACCTAAGGGTAAATGTGGAGAAACTGAGCACTGACTAGGATCAGAAACAAGACAAAAATTTAGTAGAGAAGGCAAATGATTCAGGTTGTCTGGAAAGCGAGTTGAAAAGTTGACTATTTGAGTTAGAGATTGAGAAAGGCAAAAGTTGTGGGCTTTAATGCCTGCAGAATCACTGACACTAGAGCCAAGCCATTCAGAGTGGTGAGCATTAAAGTCGCCAACAACAACTATATTAGCTGATGGATAAAGAGAGAGTGCTTGGTCAATATGATCAGAAATAACATCAAAAAGAGTGCAGTCTTGAGATGAAGGAGAGCAATATAGAACAAATAGAAAAGTAATAGAGTGAAGTGGTGCTAAACGAAAGCACATGAAAGTTTGAGGATTCAAACTTAGTTTCACGACAAATGGGTGAATTCTTACAAATGTAAATGCCCAGGCCAAGCATGTGACTATTGGAGTCTTTAAGAATTAAAGGAAGATAACCATAAACACTAAGATCGCAAGATGAGACAACTGAACTCAAATTAGTCTCACAAAGAGCAAGTAGGTCTGGTGAACTTTGCAAGAGATAAGGCTCAACAGAGGAAAAGTTACTTCAAAGACCACGAATATTAGTGAGTGATAGGTTTAGAGAACTTGGCGATGATGATGGTTTTTTGTGTTTTATAGTTTTTGGTACTTTATTCATTTTTAAATTTGATTGAAGAACTTGACTCAAAGCATAGATAGTACTCAGAACACTGTTTAATAGCCCAAGCAATTGGCTCTTTACTATTAATAAACCCTAAGCCATAACAAAGGGCTCCAAATGTGGCCTTCACAATGCACACCAAAAGTACAAACCGGGACACCATCCATGCGCAACATGGCACTGTTAATACTTTGATATTTTTCAGCTGTTGATGGAATCAGCCTCTCTGAGAGCTACTATAGAGTTTGGGAAACCTGACTACCAGCCGGCCTCAGAACCATAAAATTGAGTTTTAGAGCTGTACCCTCATTAGGAAATAATAGAATGAGTTGCCTAGTCATAAAAACAGAAACAAAAGCAAAACCCATGCATTGAGTCAAGAAGATCCAGCATTCAACATCCTAAACTGGAAACAATGTATTAAAAATACATCTGCGCCAGCCTAATAGATGAAGAAAGGGTGTGAAGCTGGTCATGTACAACATGTACTAATTTTGCGTTTTGATAATGGAGATGTAATTGAAATATCACACAAAATTGATGTCACCAATATTACTTATTTATAATTATAAATTTTTTTTCAAATTTCAATATTCAGATGCTCAGAGTCCTAGTAACTAAGGGATTTAATAGAAATAAATTATGAATAAATTTTTACTTAATATATATGGAAACTAAAATTAAAAAAAAATTCAAGATTAGAAAACTAAAATTTTTCCCATTTTGTCCACATACTGGCCCACTGTGCGTCAGGTAAACACGAGTGTACACCTCTGATGGATAACTGTGAAATAAGTAGACAATATTCGTTATATTGGCATTGTACTTTTTTATTTATATCATAATTTTTGTATGCTTTCTTGATTCTTTTTAAATGATGAACTCTAATATCTAATTATATCAAATTATATCTTTGTGTTTCTAGGCTAATCTATTTCAAAACACTGATAAATAAATCTTAAAAATAAAGATGGTACATTATTCAAGTAAATATCATTTATTCAAAATAACCACAAAAACAATAAAAGTAACTTACAAAAATCGAAGCTATATAGTTAATGTGAACTTTCTATTATCTTGCATTTGTTCAACAAAACAAAAATATTTACCATTATTATTTATTTACCAATGTGTTTGTCTATGTATGTATTTAACTATGTGTTTGTACCTATGTTATTTACCTATGTGTGTTATTATTTATTTATCTTTAGTTGTTTTAGTAATAATTAATGTGGTAGTAAAGCTGGAGGATCACACTATGAATCTGGAATGATATACATTCAATTTGTTTCTGTGTTCACCAGCATTGTTTGACAAAGGCAGGGGTTGGCAATGCAATTATTAATTTAAAGATTTAAATTTTTTTAATATTTAATGTTTGAAAAAAAAATTTTGTTTATTATCTTTTTTATTTTTAGTCTTTGTGTTGATAACTGATATCTTGATAGCTGATAGCAATTATTGAGTTTTTTCAAACTAGTTATATTTGGGTAGGGGTAACTGATGAGCAACATTTTTGGATTTTAAATAAAATGTATTTTGCAAATTTTAAGGGCTTTTTTATAAGAACTAGTAATATTATGGTGTAGAATTTTCTCCTAGTTTTCTTTTTTAAATTGGTAAATGTTGAGTGTTTTATCAGCAAAAACCGAAGTATTAATAATTTGGTTTGATTTATTTTTCTAACATTTAACTTTAACTTTATTTGGAATTCATTAATTTTATTCTGGAAACTTGTTTTAAGTACAGTAGGTTGTTTTCAAAATTTTCTAAATCAGGAATAAAAGGTGGGATATTTTTTGTTTTAAACCCAAAAATATTATCTTCTTGGTTATTATTAATTACATTATCTGTTTTTAAATGTATGTCATGTTGGGTCTCAAAAGAATGAAAATTTTATAAAAATTTTAAAAGTA
>NC_088920.1:67240000-67245000 GCF_038396675.1 Hydra vulgaris | reverse complement strand
CTGTAACTTAATTTTTCCCCAGATTTTTAATCTTTACATTTAGTATGTGTATGTTAACAAATAAAACAAACTTTTACATTTAACATGTGTATGTTAACAAATAAAACAAATTTTTAAATTTAATATGAATATGTTAACAAACGCACAAACACAAACGCTGCCAAACCAGGCCCGATTCTACTCGAGTTATCTGAAGGCGAAAAAAATCCTCTCTTACTCGCGTCAAAAAAGCTAAGGGAAAAGCAAGATTTTAAAGAAGTTTATATATGCCCAGACTTGACAGAGGCCAAGAGACTACAGGACTTTGAGTTGAGGAAGAAAGGAAATGACTTAAATTCGAAGCTTGACGCCAACTCGCCCTTTCGATATGCGATTCGTGGAAACGAGAGGAAAAAAAATGAAAGCGAAAAAAAGCGAAAATTTATCGTATTTATCCTGTATATATTTGAATGCCACTTCACTAAACAACAAGTTTGAGGAATTTAAAGTATTGTGTCACCTGAATGAACCAAACGTAATCGGAGTAACGGAAACATGGTTTAGTGAAACTTCAATTACGTGTGTGGAAAATTTTTGCTTATATCGTAGCGACAGAAAAGATGGCCGCGTGGGCGGAGGAGTTTGTATTTACGTGAATAGCGAAATAACGTCTTATGAAGTAAATGAAAAATGGCTATTGACGACTGACTTAGAACAAATCTGGGCTGTACTAGTTTTCGGGAACGACAAACATTTGGTAGGATGCATATACCGACCAAACGATGTGGTAGATATGGAACTGTTCAGAAATGTTTTCAGAACTGCAAGGGAATATGTGGACAAACGGGGTTTTAAAGATCTTTTAATAATGGGTGACTTTAATTTTCCGAAAATTGAATGGTCAGATGGAGCAGTTCATGCAATAAATTCCAGTGAACACTCGATAGAACATCATTTCTCGGAAATAATAAACGACGAATTTCTAATTCAGCACGTCGCGATACCTATTTTTCAACTAAACAAATCAACGTACGAGAATACACTGGACTTACTGTTCACAGTAATCAAACAAAGATTATTTCAAGTTGAGACAAATGCGGTATTAGGGAATATAAGCAAAGGACATCTTGTAATTTGCTTTAAATATGCACTCAATCACCATGAGACAAAAACTGTAGCTAGCAATCGGAAATATATTTTAAAAAAAGCTGACTTCGCAGGAATGAACAAATTTTTTACAAATACAGACTGGGTAAACATTTTTGATGCAACTATTTTCCAGGAGATGTACGTGTCGTACATCTCCTGGACATTAATTCACTCGTCGAAGATTGTAAATCAATTTAGCTAAGTGTTGTGTCTGTGGCACATAAAAATGGACTTTGTCAATATTTCAAGTGATCTTGAATAGTTGAATTAGGTTGCCTCGCGCTCTGCGGTCTTCAAGAATCCTTAAACCCAATTTTTGTAGTCTTTGGGTGTATGGTAAGTGCTTTATTAGTGCAATCATTTTTGTCGCCCCTTCTGCACTTTTTCTAGTGTTTCAACGTCATGTTTTAGAAACGTCGACCAGGCTGGTACCACAAACTCAAGATGTGGGCCAATATAAGCTATATACAATATTCACTAGACAACAGACAGTGGAATGCTTTTTTTAGCCTACCAAGTACTTGATGGGCTGTTAAGGCTGCTAAGGCTGTCTCAACTTGATTTTTTAATTTTAAATCGTCTGAGACCATGACACCAAGGTCTCTTTTGTTCTTGGTAACTGCAAGTTGTATTTGATATCCGTCATTGCTGCACATTGAATATTGTTGTGTTGACGTTTTGGTTCCACGACCTATGTGCATTACCTTGCATTTTACCACGTTGAAAGACATGCGCCAAAATCTGGACCACTCCACGGCTTTGTCTATGTCATCTTGTAAAATCGAAAAGTTTTCTTTAGATTTGATAATGCCAATGATTCTGCATATCATTTGCATATAATTTAATGTGATGCGCAATGTTGTTTGGAAAATCATGAATAAAAAGGACAAATAATAATAGTCTTAAAACCAATCCTTGTGGAACTCCACTTGAAACAGGTACCCAATTTGATATATGTCCTTTTATTACTACACATTGTTTGTGATATGAAACCCACCCATCGATCCAATTCAACAATGCACCACATATACCCACTTGATACACAAACTGAGTGCCCTCAGTTTGTGTATTAAGTCAAGTATAAATGATGTCAGCAGTGTAACGTAGGTGAATAGCCTGTGTCAGGATGTCACGTGCCTCCTGGAGATTGGTTGTGCAGCCTCATTTGCGTACAAAGCTATGCTTAGCTTTTGAAAGCAATTTATTGACATCACAAGGAGACATAACTCAATCGTGAATAATTCCTTCTAGGATTTTGCAGACAATTGAGGTTAGAGACACCGGCCTGTAGTTCTAAGCGCCAATTTTGCTGTATATTTAGTATATGTATGTTAACAAATAAAAACAAATTTTTACATTTAATATTTGTTTGTTAACAAATAAAACAAATTTTTACATTTAGTATGTGTATGCTATTGAATAAAACAGATTTTCATATTTGATATGTGTATATTTAAAAATATATAACAGAAATGAAGTCAAAACCTAAATACAAAAAAAAAAAAAAAGAAAAAGAAGAAAAAAGAAGTTGATCAAGTAGAACAAGCGGAATCAAGAGAAACAAAGAAAAGAAACAAGAGAAAAGTTGAGAAATAAATAGAGAACTTGAGAAAACACACATAACACACAGGCTAAATAATATACACAGGCTTGTGAGATTTTGAAATTTATATAATATAAAGTTATGCTATACTTTGAGTATATATTTGGTTAAATATAAACAAATAAAAATTAAAAATATTTAAAAAAAATACCTATAGCCATTTCTGGTTTATGATTTGGATCTTTGTAGATATGCGGCTGCTCTCTAAAAAGTTTCTCGGCAAGTTGTTTGCAAGGATGAGCCTGAATGGAAAGGGCTTTATCTATAGACAATACCTTGAACAAATAAGGAAGCTCTCCATTAAACTTGGCTGCAACATTTACACCTAAAGTTTTGCTTGAATCAGATTTAATCAAATCTGCTAGAGGAACAGACCCTTTTTCATTTCTAACAACAGAAGGAAAAGAAGGATGTGAGCCCATCCAAAGCTAAAAAAAAAATAACATGTTGAAATTCAGAGTAACAATTATGGCTTTCAAACTATAAATTACAATACATTATTAAGGCGAATTTATGTCAAAAAAAACTTCAACCACAATAACTTTGTAGCTAAATTAGCAAAATTTTGTTGAGTATTATGTTTAAAAAAAAATGCATTTTAACATACAGTACTTTCCTCCACTACATAGACAAACTCAACTTGCATAAACTTTAAAAAAATCTTTTCTCTTACATCCATGGTAACAAAAGTCATGTTACCGTGGATGTATTACTTTTACATCCACGGTAACAAAAATCATGTTCTCTTACATCCACGGTAACAAAAGTAATTTTAAAAAAACATACTATTTACAAAGAAATCACTTTGTGACAAAATCCCTTGTAACAATTCACCTGTGGATTATTTTTTTAAGATGGTAATTAATTTTTACTAATTAAAACTTATTTATATACCTAAACTTTGTCAAGCTTTATTAAAGCATTTTTTGCAATTAAAATGTTTGTGTAATGTGTTAACGTTACGGTATTTGTATGTATATATGTATAAAAAACTTATTTATATACCTAAACTTTGTCTAGCTTTATTAAAACATTTTTTTGCAATTAAAATGTTTGTGTAATTGCAACTAAACGGTTTGTGTAATACGTTATAGTATTTGTATGTATACATACAAATACGTTATAGTCTATATATATGCTGTAGTGTGTATATACATACATATATATATATATATATATATATATATATATATATATATATATATATTTATATATATATTTATATATATATTTATATATATATATATATATATATATATATATATATATATATATATATATATATATATATATATATATATATATATATATATATATATATATATATATATATATATATATATATATATATATATATATATATATATATAATTATGTTGTCTCAAAAGAAGCAAAATTTTTTAAAAACTTTAAAAATAAAAATTATTATTTTACTGCATAACAAATTAAGCAAGGGGCTTATTAACAAATGGCAAATTAAGTGATCGCGAATTGAAAATTCCGCAAAGGTTTCTGGTCTTCAAATTTTGTTTTTCTTGAAAACCATTTTTGCGCGTTTTTTTCTGGCCATTCATAAAAGTTTTACAAATTTAAAGACCAGAATCTTTTACGGAATTTTCAATTCGCGATCATTTAATTCGCCCCTTGATAAAATTATGATTTTTTACAAAAAAAATTTTTTTTTCTTCGTAAAAGTTGTATTGAAAAAGGTATAGTGATAAATTTAAAGTCTAAATTAAAAACGAAGGTAGGTAAACAAGTGCACAAATGCAGTAGTGGTGTAATGGGTGAGTGTTTGCTTTATAAGCAGGTGGCAAATATTTCAAATCTTCCCCATACATAGAAGTACCGTGCTCAACTTGTTTCTTCAGCCTTGTTTGAGAGACACATTTGCTGCCATACAACAACTTGACATGCATAGCACCTTGCAAATCTTGACTATGACCAACTGGGGTCATTCTCTGCTTTGGAGAATTCTATAATACACATTAACTAACAACCTTAACTCCTAAATTAGTTAAGCGTAGCCTTGCAAAACATATTTCCAAGATAAAACATATATCTAAGATAAACTATTGCCAAATAGCTAATTGAGTTTTCTTCCGGGGAGAAGTACAACTGAGGCTATCATACAAGTAATAGAAGATATGGGATTACAGGCCTTTTTAAGAAGCGTTACGCAGCTCGCATTTTGCCTACCAAACGGCGATTTGCCTACACATTCAGCAGTTTTGCGTTACGCAAAAACTTTTATCTTTTAGAATATTTA